>NC_081405.1:532407935-532707935 GCF_030272615.1 Cryptomeria japonica | reverse complement strand
AACTAATCAAAAATCAATTTTTTTTTTTTTTAATTGTGTAGAATGGAGTCTAGTTTCTAAAAACGTAAATTTCTTCAAAATTCGATGAACGTGTAAAAAACTATACCCAAAATAGTGCATGTTGGTTTTTGACCAAAAACTAACACACTAACAAAAGAAATTATAGATGAAAGCCTTAACGAAATCAAAATGTGAAAAGAATTACATACTTGGATAGCTAAGAGAGAGATCAAGGTCTCTATGGTGTTTTTTTTAGTTTTATTAAAACATGTGCAAACCTGATAGAGAGCACGACCAAAAATATATGAAATTTTTCTAATCTTTTGTTAAAAACACATCTCAGGCTTGAAATGATCATCCAACCCTTTGGATTGGATGCCCAAGTACAATCCAACCCAAAGGGTTGGTGGTGTCCAATGCAGGCCATTTAGCGAGCGCCAAATATGGTGCTTGCCAAATTAAAAAATATAGCTTTTCCCATTTGGCGTGCACCAAATTTGGCATGCGCCAAATGAGAAAAGTTAATTTTTTTCATTTGGCGAGTGCCAAATGTCCTATATTGTCCAATTTGAAGGTTTTGTGATGCAAATTTGTCAACTTGGTCACAAGTTATACCCATCTTGAGAGGAGAATATATACATGAAATATAACATTTAAGTATAAGTCACTTTAAGTTATATTTCATGTATATATTGGTAGGATGTTTGAGAGTGGTTTCAACTCTATAGGAGTTATAATGTAGATTCTATTTTTTACAGGATCATATTGACTTTCATACTTAGTCAAATTTCAGTAATCAACATGCTCCTATTAGAATTCTTTAGATCTCTATCTCACTATCTTTATGTTCCCTAAACTCTACACCTATCTCTCTCCCTCTCTTGTCTCTCTCACTTCTCTCTCCCCTCTCTAGGTATATCCCACCCTCTCTAACTTTAATCCCTTCCTTGTACCCTAGTTTATATCCTTGACTCCCTTCCTCTCTCTTCTCTCTCACTCTCTTATTATTTCTCTCCCCTCCCACTCGTTTCTCATGTTCACTACCGATCCCTTCTATCCTCTCTCCCCCCATATCTAGGGCTCTCCTTGATAGTTCTGATACTAATTGTTAAGTATAGATGCCAAGCTAACAAGATGAGAGGGGGGGTGAATCATACAAACTTAATCTTCAATATATTCAACAGATTCAACCTCGGTAGCTTAAACATATATATGTAATAAAAAATGTAAAACATGCAACCTTAAGAACACATAATCATAACAAAACTCATAACACCAGATTTAACGTGGAAACCCAAATAGGGAAAAACCACTATGGGATTTCAGACCCACCAAGAAATATACTCTTCTAAAGTATGCTCGGTTAAAAGAAAATCCTGTTAAAGATTACAAACACATTGCTAGATGTGACCCGGTTAAGGGATTTCCCTCAGATCTATTAGGATCTTCACCTTGTTAGAGGTGACCTTGTTAAAGAGTTTCAAACACTCAATCAAAATGTCACCTTGCTAGAGGATTTACAAATAAGACTGTTAAGTCCACTCAGTTAAGAGATTTTCTGTCACTTACAAATAAACAATAGTAATGACTATGTCTGCAACTTTGCATCTAAAATACTAAAGCAGATTCTTATTTTCTCAATACAATCTAGTCATAGGACTTATCTTGTCCCTTTGTTGGGCTCCTTACTCTATTATTCAAACAGATCTTCAAGCTTCTATGCTCGCTAATCACTATGTAGCATCCTTGTTCTTACACTTGTCCACATACATTGTTTATCAACAGTTCCTTATTTATAATCAATTTGCTAATCGCTTAATCTCTTTGATCACATTTCCCATGATCAATCATAGCCATCAGATCTTCAATCTTGACCAAGTTCAATGTATCCTTCGATCGGAAAATGTTTTACCTTGCCTTCGAACTTGCATATATTTCTTGGAACTTGTGCTAGGGTATTGCGGTTTAATCTGAGCTCTAGATCTTCCTGCCAATCTTCCATTGCCATAGATCTTTAACAAACTTCATACATGTTGTATCAATCATTTAATCATAACCAGCTCATCAGCTTCCATCATTAAATAACGCATGTATTCATCCAATGCATTTTGTTATTACTTGGTTGCAACTTGGTAAATACTAAACTTCACTCGTTAGACATTCCACCTTCATTAACCGATAGCGATAACCTTAGGGTTTACCGAATAGGTTCCTTAGGGTTTACCGAGTAGGTTCCTTGCTCGGTAACATAGTATAGTATTGACCTTACAAATAATATCATATATAGGATATCAAAAACAATCTAAACAACATGATCTCATCATTGTCTAACTCGGTAATAGTTGCCCATTGAATAACTTATTCCTCCCCTTATTCATCACATTCTTTTTGTGTCTTTTACCGACATCTTAATTCTCTTCAAAACATACTTCTTAAGATATGGCAACATCCTACTAAATCAGAAAATCAATTTCTTGACATCAATGACAAAATAATATTGTGAAGACAGTAAACATCCTTAATCAGTTATATCCATAATTATCAACAACCTTCTCAATATCCTAATTGAAATGCCAACAATCTCTTATTGTCTATTATAATGCCAACAATCTCCCCCTTTGGCATTGATGGCAAAACCAATTGATTTGACCTAAAAGATTCGAATTCAGATTGTTGTGATTGTGATTGCTCAGATTGCTGAAATGCTCTCCCCCTATCATTAGTCTTCTCCCCCATACATTAGTCTTCTCCCCCTTAGACAATAATGCCAAAAGAAAACTAATACATAATTTATTCCTATGTGAAGTAATTCCTTTACTATTTGGTATCAACTCAGTCTCGGTTAGAGCATTTTATCTTCAATTCCTATTCCCTATTGTTGTTTCCTGCACACCTTTAGAAAACATCCTAAAGTGTGTAAATCAGTATCAACACCTAAAAGATATTCTTTAGAGTCATCGAATTGATGCTTTCACCAAACTCGGTCAGTGAGTAGAGGATAGGGGTAGGACCTCTAACTTACTTCTGAGATACTCAAAAGTGTCCCTTGGCAGTGGCTTGGTGAAAATATCCGCTATTTGTTCCTTTGAACTAACATACTCCAACACCACTTTCTTCTCTTGAGCTTCTTCTCTAAGATAATGATATTTGATAGAGATGTGCTTTGTCTTAGAGTGCATAACAAGATTCTTTGAAATGTTAATGGCACTTGTATTATCACAGAATATAGTTACTGGCTCGGTAACTTTCTCATTTATGCCTTCCAATAGTTGTTTGATCCATGCTATATTGGTACAATTTAATGCTGCAGCAACATATTCAGCTTTTGCTATAGACTGTGAAATACATCCTTGTTTCTTGCTAAGCCAACTCACTAGTCTTTCTCCTAAAAAGAAAGCTCCACCACTTGTGCTTTTCCTATCATCTATGTTGCCTGCCCAATCAACATCAGTATAAACTTTTAAATCAAAGTCATTTCCTTTCTGATATACTAAGCCATAATCCTTAGTACCTTTCAAGTATCTAAAAATTCTCTTGATTTCTGTCATGTGTGTTTCCTTGGGATCTGCAGAAAATCTTGCAACTATACCTACTGCATGTGCTATGTCTGGCATGTTGTGAACAACATATTGTAACTTTCCAATCATAGATTGGTAAAGTGTCTCATCAACAGATGCAAATTCATCATTCTTTGATAGTTTATAGTTGGTAGTCATAGGAGTACTTACTGGTTTTGAATCCTCCATTCCAAATTTCTTCAAGATTTCCTTTATGTACTTGGATTGAGTAATGCAAATCTCATCTTTCATTTGCAGTATCTATAGACCTATAAAATACTTTATCTCACCAATTAATGACATCTCAAATTCTTTGCTCATTTCATTTCCAAAGTTCTTGCATAAAGAGCCATTTCCACAAAAGATAATATCATCAACAAATATGGCTGAGATCAGTATTCCATTTTCATCATTCTTCATGTACATATTGTTGTTTCACTTGTCCTTATAAAACCAATCTTGATTAAATAAGAGTGCAATCTTTCATACCATGCTCTAGGTGCTTGTTTCAGACCATATAAATCTTTGCTCAATTTACATACCTGATCTTTATTCTCTCCTTCAACAAATCCTTCAGTTCGTTCAATAAAAACTTCTTCTTCTAATATACCATTTAGAAATATAGATTTGACATCCATTTGATATACTTTGAAATTCTTGTAAGCAGCGTATGCCAACAATGGTCTTACTCCTTCAAGTCTTGCCACAGGTGCAAAAGTCTCACCATAATCAATTCCCCCTTCTTGAGCATAACCTTTGCAAACTAGTCTTACTTTGTTTCGAATGACCTCACCTTTTTCATTTAGCTTGTTTCTGAAAATCCACTTTGTATCGATTACTTTTTTGTCCTTCAGTCTTGGGACCAGTGTCCATGTGTCATTCTTCTTGATTTGATGAATCTTTTCTATCATAGCATTTATCCAATCTTCACTATTAAATGCCTCTTTCACTATCCTTGGTTCAAATTCAGATATCAGACATGTGTTGTGTCTTAGTTTGTTTCTTGTCATCACTGGATCATCCTTATCTCCTATAATCTAACTTGATGCATGATTCCTTCTGACATACTTGGCTAATACAGGCTCGGTAGTCTCTGTATGATCTTCTTCATCACTCAGTAATTGGACATTCTCTTCATTTCCTTTAGCAATTTTCTCGGTAGGACTTCTCAGTTGAACATATACAAATCCTCCATAATCTTCTAGTTCTTTGGAGTTTCCTTCATCATTTCTTTCTGCAAATTCATCAATTTTCACATTTTCACTTTCTACTATTTTGTTAGAGGATTTGATCAGACATTTAAATGCTTTGCTTCTAGAAGAATAACCAAGAAATGTTCCTTCTTCACTTTTCTAATCAAACTTACGATTTCTGTCATCTTTGTGAACATAGCATATACTTCCAAAGATTTTAAAATAACTTACATTAGGTTTCTTGTCATACTAGATTTCATATGGTGTCTTCAAGGTTCCTTTCTTCAGTTGTACTCAGTTCAGGGTGTAAACTACAGTGTTGATTGCTTCTCTCCAAAACGTTTGAGGTACCTTCTTTTCTATCATCAAGGTTCTTGCACAATCCACAATTGATTTGTTTCTTCTCTTGGCTATCCCATTTTGATGGGGTGTTCTCGGTGCAGATACTTGCCTCTTTATACCATGATCATTGCAGTATAAGTTAAATTCATCAGAAGTGAACTCACCTCCTCTATCAAATCTAAGACATTTCAGTTGTCTTCCTGTTTCATTTTCAATTCTTGCCTTGTACCATTTAAACATTTGAAAAGCTTCTGATTTTTCTTTTAAAAACATTACTGACATCATCCTTGAGTAATCATCCACAAATAATATGAAGTACTTATCACCATAATAACTCTGAACTTTCATAGGACCACAAAGATTAGTGTGCACAAGATATAAAATTCCCTTAGAAGTGTAGGACTTACTTGTAAAGCTTGATCTTATCATCTTGCCCATCTGGCATCCTCAGCATATAGCATTCTTAGGTTTCTCAAGACTCGGTAGACCTCTTACTCAATGCTTCTTGCTTATTTTGATCAGATTATCAAAATTTACATGACAAAATCTTTTATGCCATAACTAGGTATCATCTATCTTTGCATATAGACACTTATTCCGAGTTGAGTCAAGGTGAAATGTGTTACCTTTTGTTTGTGTCCTGGTAGCTGCTAACTTCCCATGCTTGTCGTGAACTTTGACAATTCCTTTCTGAAACTCTAGTTGGTATCCTGTATTGTTTAGCTGTGCTACACTCAACAAATTGCATTTCAAACCTTCAACCCAATAAACATCATTACATTTAGCATTGTCAATAAGTGTTATAGATCATTTACCTCTCACTTGACATGGTGCATCATTACCAAATCTTACATAACCTCCATCATAATCGTCTAACATAAAAAACTTGTGTTTATCACCTGTCATGTGATGTGAGCATCCACTATCTATGATCCAAGAATCATTAGTATTTATGTGAGATATTAAAGCTTTTTCTTCATACCTTTCTTCATCTGATCCATCTTTGATAGCCACATAAACAACTTCCTCTGTATCAGTTTCATCTGATTTATCATCATTAGATTCCTCATCTTCTATTAGACATATCTTTTTATCTCTTCTTCTGAAGTCTCGGTGTCCTCTATAATGAGTATCTTTATGTTTGTCATCTCGGTAATCTCTCTTTTCACTGGATTCTTTGTTAGGGAAATTAGAAGCCATATGTCCTATTCTATCACAGTTAAAACATTTCAAAGGCAACTTTCCTTTGTACTTACATTTTCCTCTCGGTAGCCTTCTGGCTAAAAGTGCTTCAAACTCTTCTTGCTTTCTAATTTCTTCATAAAGTTTGTGTACCTCCTCCATGTTTTTGCAAAATCTTTCACTTGCTCCACTGTGATTCCCTTCAGAGTACTTATACTTTCTATCATTCTACTCATCAAATTCATCAAGATGAAAAGAACTAAATGCAGACTCAATTTTATTTACCGAAGACCCACTATTATCAAAGTTACTTAACTCAAATGCATGTAGCTTACCAATAGTAGCATCCAAAGAAACTAGCATATTGGATATAGACCTCAATTCATTGATTGCAGAGACTTGGATTTCATAAGCTGGTAGAAGGGTTCTTAATAACTTACTTGTGACATCCTTCTCTTCAATGGTTCCTCCTGCTCCTTTGATTTGATTGACAATCTCCTTTAACCTTGTACTGTACTGGGTTATGTTCTCACCTTCATTCATTCTCATGGATTCAAGTTGTCCTCTTAGACTGTCCACTTTTTCTCTTTGAACATGTTCATCACCACCATACATAGATATGAGCTTGTCCCACATTACCTTGGCATCATTGCAGCCTTCTAGATCATTAAACTCTGAGTCGGTCAATGCAAATGTTATTTCAATCATTGCTTGAATATGTTCTTTCTTTTCCTTTATCTCTTCCATTATCAATGGATAGGTGCTAGGTGTAATGAAATCATTCTCCAGATAATATATGTCATATTCTCCAACTCCTGATAGGTGCAGCTTCATCCTTTTCTGCCATGTAGAGAAGCTTGACTTGTTCAGCTTCGGTGCATCCCTCTTATACATCTTTGGATCTTTTCCTCAAGTACCTCTAAACTTTTTCTTCCAGAGTCCAAAGCTCTGATACCAATTGATAGTTTAGATACTAATTGTTAAGTACATATGCCAAGCTAACAAGATGAGAGGGGGGGTGAATCATACAAACTTAATCTTCAATATATTCAACAATTCAACCTCGATAGCTTAAAGAGATATATGTAATCAAAACTATAAAACATGCAACCTTAAGAACACATAAACACCAGATTTAACATGGAAACCCAAATAGGGAAAAACCACTATGGGATTTTGGACCCACTAAGAAATATACTCTTCTAGAATATGCTCGGTTAAAAGAAAATCCTGTTAAAGATTACAAACACATTGCTAGATGTAACTCGGTTAAGGGATTTCCCTCAGATCTGTTAGGATCTTTACCTTGTTAGAGGTGACCTTGTTAAAGAGTTTCAAACACTCAATCAGAATGTCACCTTGCTAGAGGATTTACAAATAAGATTGTTAAGTCCACTCGATTAAGAAATTTTCTGTCACTTACAAATAAACAATAGTAATGAGTATGTCTGCAACTTTGCATCTAAAATGCTAAAGCAGATTCTTATTTGCTCAATACAATGTAGTCATAGGACTTATCTTGTCCCTTTGCTGGGCTCCTTACTCTGTTATTCAAATAGGTCTTCAAGCTTCTATGCTTGGTAATCACTATGTAGCATCCCTGTGCTTACACTTGCCTGCATACATTGTTTATCAACAGTTCCTTATTTATAAACAATTTGCTAACCACTTAATCTCTTTGATCACATTTCCCATGATCAATCATAGCCATCAGATCTTCAATCTTGACCAAGTTCAATGTATCCTCCGATCAGAAAATGTTTTGCCTCGCCTTCGAACTTGCATATATTTCTTGGAACTTGTGCCAGGGTATTGCAGTTATTCTGAGTTGTAGATCTTCCTACTGATCTTCTATTGCCATAGATCTTTAACAAACTTCATACACGTTGTATCAATCATTTAATCATAACCAGCTCATCAGCTTCCATCATTAAATAATGCATGTATTCATCCAATGCATTCTGCTATTACTCGGTTGCAACTCGATAAATACTAAACTTCACTCGGTAGACATTCTGCCTTCATTAACCGATAGCGATAACCTTAGGGTTTACCGACTACGTTCCTTGCTCAGTAACATAGTATAGTAT
Source organism: Cryptomeria japonica (assembly GCF_030272615.1). Lineage (NCBI taxonomy): Eukaryota > Viridiplantae > Streptophyta > Pinopsida > Cupressales > Cupressaceae > Cryptomeria > Cryptomeria japonica. The sequence goes on along the minus strand of NC_081405.1, from coordinate 532,699,571 downwards.
TGACCTTACAAACAATAGCATATGTAGGATATCAAAACAATCTAAACAACATGATCTCATCATTGTCTAACTCGGTAATAGTTGCCCATTGAATAACTTATTCCTCCCCTTATTCATCACATTCTTTCTGTGTCTTTTACCGACATCTTAATTCTCTTCAAAACATACTTCTTAAGATATGGCAACATCCTACTAATTTAGAAAATCAATTTCTTGACATCAATGACAAAATAATATTGTGAAGACAGTAAACATCCTTAATCAATTATATCCATAATTATCAACAACCTTCTCAGTATCCTAATTGAAATGCCAACAATCTCTTATTGTCTATTATAATACCAACACTCCTTCCCTCCCTATTCACCTCACTACCTCTCCCTCCCTATATTATTACCCATCTCTCTCTCCCCCTCTATTTTTCTGACTTATATAATTGTCCACCCTCTAGTTCTCTCCCTTTCCCTTGCCCCAATCTATTTATGAACACTCTCTCTCTCTTCTCTCTCTCCAAACCTAGATCCATCTCCTCATTCTCTAGGTCTATAGCTCCCTCCATTTCTACCTCTCCATCCATCCCCTCTTACTCATCTCTTTTTTCTTCTATCTCTTCTCTTCTCTCTCCCTTCCCTCTCTAGATCTCTCCATTCCTTTCTTCCCCTCTCCATTTATATCTCCTCCCCCCACTCTCTCATTATCTCTCTTCCTCTCTTATTCTCTATCTCCATTGTCTAGTTCATTAACTCTCCAACCTGCCCTCTCTCTCCTCTCTAGGTTTCTCCCTCCCTTCCTCTCCACCTATCTACCTTTACATATAGGTCTCGTTACCCACCTCTCTTTATCCCCCTCTATCTATCTCACTCCTCTCTCGCAATCTAGGTCTCTCACCTATCTATATCTCCCCTCTATAGTTCTTTCTCTCCCTCTCTATCTCTCTCCCTCCTCCTTAACCCTATCCCTTTATGAACTCCCTCCTCTTCTCTTCGTCCTCTAACCTCTTTATCTTTTCCTTCCATAGGTCTCTCACTTCATATCTTCCTCTCCATTCGTCCCCTCTTACTCCTCTCTTTTTTCTTCTATCTCTTATCTTCTCCCTCCCTCCCCTCTCTACGTATCTCTCTTCCTTTCTTCCCCTTTCCCTCTCTATCTCCCCATCCATACATACCCCCATATATATCTCACTCCCCCTTTTTTTATTCTCTCTTCCTCTTGTATTCTCTCTCTACATTCTATGCCATCAACTTTATCTCTCCCCTCTCTAGGTTTCTCATTTCCTTCTTCTCCACCTATCTAGCTCTACATCAAGTATCATTACTCACCTCTCTCTTGCCCCCTCTATCTGTCTCAATCCTGTCTCTTGTCATCAAGGTCTCTCATCTCTCTTTCCCCATATATTATGACCCCTAACGACATGTAATGGGTCATATGGTGTCCTAAGGGGTCATAGGACACCATATGACCCCTTAGGACACTATACAACCCATAACGACACCATATGGTGTCCTAAGGGGTCATAAGACACCATATGACCCTTTAGAACATAATATGACCCTTAACGACACCTAAGGGGTCATATGGTGTCCTAAGGGGTCATAGGACACCATATGACCTCTTAGGTTACCATATGACCCATAACAACACCATACGGTGTCCTAAGTGGTCAAGACAACATATGACCCCTTAGGACACCATATGAGCCATAACGACACCATATGACCCCTTAGGTGTTGTTAGGGGTCACATTTTGTCCTAAGGGATCATATGGTGTCCTATGACCCCTTAGGACACCATATGACCCCTTAGTACACCATATGGTGTCGGTATCATTTGTATGGTGTCTTATGACCCCTTGGGAAACTATATAACCCCCTAGTACACCATATGGTGTCAATATGGTCATATGGTGTCCTATGATCCCTTAAGACACCATATGACCCCTTAGGACACCATACAATCCATAATGACAACATAAGGTGTCCTAAGGGGTCATATTGTGTCCTAAGGGGTCATAACACACCATATGACCTGTTAGGACATAATATGATCCCTAACAATACCTAAGGGGTCCTATCATGTTCTAAGAGGTCATAGGACACCATATGACCCCTTAGGACACCATATGACCCATAATGCAACCATATTGTGTCCTAAGGGGTCATATAGTGTCCTAAGGGGTCATAGGACACTATATGACCCCTTAGGATACCATACGACCCATAACAATGCCATATTGTATCCTGAGGGGTCATATCGTGTCCTAAGGGGCCATAGGACACAATATGACCCCTTAGGACATTATGACCCTTAACAACCCCTTACGGGGTCATAGGACACCATATGACCATTTATCACACCAAACAACTTATAATGACACCATATGGTGTCCTAAGGGGTCATAGAACACCATATGACCCCTTAGCACACCATACAACCAATATTGACACCATATGGTGTCCTAAGTTGTCATATGGTGTCCTAAGGGTTCATAGGGACACTATACAACCCCTTAGGATACCATACGACTCAGAATGACACCAAGTAGTGTCCTAAGGGGTCACAAGACACCACATGACCCCATAGGACATAATATGACCCCTAACAACACCTAAAGAGTCATATGGTGCCCTAAGGGCACACCATATGACCCCTTAGGACACAATACAACCCATAACAATACCATATGATGTCCTCATGGATTATATGGTGTCCTAAATGGTATATGGTGTTTTATGACCCCTTAGAATACCATGTGACCCCTAACAGCACCATTTGGTGTCCCAAGGGGTCATATGATTTCCTGAGGGGTCATATGATGTCCTAAGGGGTCATATGCAGTTCTATGACCCGTTAGGACACCATATGACCCCACATGACACCATATGACCCATATGACACCAAATGGTTTCCTAAGGGGTCATATGGTGTCGTTAGAGGTTATATGGTGTCCTATGGGATCAAATGGTGTTTTATAACCCCTTAGGACATCATATGACCCCTAACAACACCAAATGGTATCCTAAGGGGTCATATGGTGTCCTAAGGGGTCATATGGTGTTCTATGACCCCTTAGGATACCATATGACCCCTAACATCACTATATGGTGTCCTAAGGGGTCATATGGTATTCTAAGGGGTCATAGGACACCATATGATCCCTTAGGACACCATATGACCCATAGCAACACCATATTGTGTCCTAAGGGGTCATATGGTGTTCTAAGGGGTCATAGGATGCCATGTGACCCCTTAGGACACCATACAACCCATAACGATGCCATATTGTATCCTAAGGGGTCATAGGACACAATATGACCCCTTAGGACACTATGACCCTTAACAACCCCTTACGGGGTCATAGGACACCATATGACCATTTATCACACCAAACAACTTATAATGACACCATATGGTGTCTTAAGGGGTCATAGAACACCATATGACCCCTTAGCACACCATACAGCCCATAACGACATCATATGGTGTCCTAAGTGGTCATATGGTGTCCTAAGGGTTCATAGGACACAATACAACCCCTTAAGATACCATACAACCCATAGCAACACCAAGTGGTGTCCTAAGGGGTCACAAGACACCATATGACCCCTTAGGATAGAATATAACCCCTAACAACACCTAAGGAGTCATATGGTGCCCTAAGGGCACACCATATGACCCCTTAGGACACAATACAACCCATAACAATACCACATAATGTCCTCATGGATTATATGGTGTTCTAAATGGTCATATGGTGTTTTATGACCCCTTAGAATACCATATGACCCCTAACAATACCATATGGTGTCCTAAGGGGTCATATGGTTTCCTAAGGGGTCATATGGTGTTCTATGACCCCTTAGGACACCATATGACCCCACATGACACCATATGACCCCTAATGACACCATATGGTGTCCTAAGTGGTCATATGGTGTCGTTAGAGGTTATATGGTGTCTTATGGGGTCAAATGGTGTTCTATAACCCTTTAGGACACCATATGACCCCCTAACAATACCAAATGGTGTCCTAAGGGGTTAGATGGTCTCTTAAGGGGTCATATGGTGTTCTATGACCCCTTAGGATACTATATGACCCCTAACATCACCATATAGTGTCCTAAGGGGTCATATGATTTCCTAAGGGGTCATATGATTTCCTAAGGGGTCATATGGTGTCCTAAGGGGTCATATGGTGTTATATGATGCTTAGGACACCATATGACCCCATACAACACCATATAATCCCTAACGATAACATATGGTATCTTAAGGGATCATATGATATCCTAAGGGGTCATTAGGTTTCCTAAGGGATCATTTGATGATGTTAGGGGTCATATGGTGTCCTCAGGAGTCATATGGTGTTCTATGATGCCTTAGGACATCATATGGTGTCGTGAGGGGTCATATGGTGTCATATGGGGTCATTTGGTTTTCTAAAGGGACATAGAATACCATATGACCCCTTAGGATACCATATGGTGTTTTTAAGGGTCATATGGTATTCTGAGGGCTCATATGGAATCCCAAGGGGTCATAGAATACCATATGACCACTTAGGACACCATATATTATCATTAGGGGTCATATAACACCATATGAACCCTTAGGACACCATATGGCGTTGTAAGGGATTATATGGTGTTGTATGGGGTCATATGGTGTCCTAAAGGGTCATAGAGTATCATATAACCCCTTAGGACACCATATGGTGAAGTTAGGGGTCATATGGTGTCCTAAGGGGTCATGAATACCATATGACCCCTTAGGACATTATATGACCTCTTATGACACCATATGGCATGTCCTAAGGGGTCATATGGTGTCTCAAGGGGTCATAGAACACCATATGACCCCTAAGGACACCATATGACCCCTTAGGACACCATATGGTGTTTTTAGGGGTCATATGGTGTCCTAAGGGGTCATACAACACCATATAAACCCTTAGGACACAATATGACCCCTAATGACACCATATGACCCCTAACGACACCATATGACCCCTCAAGACACCATATGCTGGTCTTAGGGGTCATATGGTGTCATAAGGGGTCATATAACACTATATGACCCCTTATGACACCATATGATCCCTAACGGCACTATATGGTGTTGTTAGGGGTCATATGGTTTCCTAAGGGGTCATATGGAATCCTAATGGGTCATAAAATACCATATGACACCTTAGGAAACCATATCACCCCTAACGACACCATATGACCTCTTAGGACACCATATGACCCCTAAAGACAACATATAGTGTCCTAAGAGGTCATATGGTGTCCTGAGGGGTCATATGGTGTTTTATGACCCCCAAGAACACCATATGACCCCTTTTAACATCCTAGTACATGACATGACCACTTGTGACACCATATGACCCCTCAAGACACAATATGGTGTTGTTAGGGGTCATATGGTGTCCTAAGGGGTCATGTCATGTACTAGGATATTAAAATGGGCCATATGGTGTCCTAAGGTGTCATATGGTGTCCTGAGGGGTCATGTGGGATCCTAAGGGGTCATATGGTGTCTTGAGGGTCATATAGTGTCCTAAGGGGTCATATGGTGTCGTTAGAGGTCATATGGTGTCCTAAGGGGTCATATGGTGTTGTTAGGGGTCATTTGGGGTCCTAAAGGGCCACACATGTGTTAGAACACCATATGACCCCTTAGGACCCCATATAAATCCCTCTCTTCTCTCTTTCTCCTCTCTCTCCCCTCTCCAGGTCTCTCCTATGTAATCTCTCTTTCTCTCTCTCACCTCACATCCTTATCACCATATCTATCCTTACCTCCCTCCATCTCTATTTGTTCTCTTTATAAATACCTCTCCCTCCCAACTTCTCTCTCCATCCTTATCTTTCTCCTTCCCTCCATCTCTACCTCTCTATCACTCCCTCTTTGTATCATTACCCACCTCTCTCTCCCCCTCTATCTCCCTCACCTCTATCTTTCCACCCTTGGTCTCTCACCTCTCTCTTCCTAGGCTCTAGATCTCTCACCTCTATATATCTCTCCTCTTTGTATCATTACCCACCATACATGTGTTAGAACATGATATGACCCCTCAGGACACCATATGACCCATTAAGACATCATATTGTCCTAAGGGGTCACATGGTGTCTTAAGTGGTCATGTCATGTACTAGGAGGTTAAAAGGGGTCATATGGTGTCTTAAGGGTTCATATGGTGTCTTAAGGGGTCATATGGTATCTTGAGGGGTTATATGGTGTCCTAAGGGGTTATATGGTGTCATTAGGGGTCATATGGGATCCTAAGGGGACTGAGATGTGATGACCTAGAGAGGGGAGGGAGAGAGAAGAAGAGAGAGGGAAAATTAAAGAGAAAGAGAGAGCTAAGAAGAGAGGGAGAGATGGGCAGGGAGTGATTGATAAAGAGAGAGGGAAGAGGTAGATAGGTAAGGGGGAGAGATAGAAGAGAAGAAGACATATAAGTTCACAAAGAGAGAAAGAGGGGTAAGTATGTGGAGAGGAAAGAATTAGAGATGAGAGAGATATAGAGGTGAGCAATCGAGAGGATAGGAAGAGAGAGGTGAGAGACCAAGGGTGGAAAGATAGAGGTGAGGGAGATAGAGGGGGAGAGAGAGGTGGGTAATGATACAAAGGAGTGGTAGAGAGGTAAAGATGGAGGGAAGGAGAAAAATATGTATGGAGAGAGAGGTTGGAAGGGGTAGGTAGTGATGAAGAGAATAGAGAGAGAGTGGAGAGAAGCAATAGGAGGAGAAGAGAGATGGAGGGAGGGAAGGATAGATGTGGAGATAAGGAGGGAAGGTGACAGAGAGGGAGAGAGTATAGGAGAGGCCTAGAGAGAGAAGAAATAAAGAGAAGAGAGGGAGAGTAATAGGTCTAGAGTTTATGGGAGATAAAGAGGTGATGAGAGAGATAAGCGAAGGAGAGAGTTCATAAAGGGAGATGGGTAAGATGCAATGGAGAGAGAGAGGTGGAGAGGAAGGGAGAAAACTAGAGATGAGATATGTAGAGGGTGAGAGAGAGGTTAAATACCTAGATGGGAGAGAGAGGGGAGAGATAGATAGAGGGGCATATAGATAGGTTCCTAATGAGACATGGATGCAGAGATATAGAGGTGGAGAGAGAATGAGTGAGAAACCTAGAAATTTTGGAGAGGGAGGGAGTGAAAGTAGGAGGGAGAGGTGGCGACCTAGATAATGGAGAGAGGGAATAGATAAAAGAGCAAAGAGATGAGTAAGAGGACATGGATGGAGAGGTAGACATGGAGTGAGTCAAAGACATAGGGAATGATGAGATAGATAGGTGTGGAGAGAGAGAGAGAGAGAGAGAGAGAGAGAGAGAGAGAGAGAGAGAGAGAGAGAGAGAGAGTTCATAAATGGATAGGGGTAAGGGGGAAGGGAGAGAAAGGTGGAGATAGAAGGAGAGAACTAGAGGGTGGAAATTAGATAGGTGAGAAACCTAAAGGAGGAGAGAGATGTGGGTAATAATCTAAGGAGGGAGGGAGGGTGAGACCTAGATATAGGGAGAGAGAGGATAGAAGGGATAGGCATTAACTAAGATAATAGATAGGGAGGCGAAAATAATATTAAGAGAATGACAAAGAAGAAGAGAAAGAGAAGGAGTCAAGGATATAAATGTGATTAAGGAATGAAAGGAAGAGAGGGTGGGATATACCTAGAGAGTGGAGAGAGAAGTGAGAGAGATATGGGAGAGTGATATAGAGATTAAAAATGCTAATAGGAGCATGCTGATTATTGAAATTTGACTATCTAAAATTTTATACGATCCTCTAAAAACTAGAATCTACATTATAGCTCTCATAGAGCTGAAACCACTCTCAAACATCCTACCAATATATACATGAAATGTAACTTAAAGTATAAGAAAGGAAAAAGATATATTGAAATGTGACCTATACTTAAATGTTATAATTCATGTATACATTCTCCCACTGAGTGGGTATTGTTGGTATTTTGGATGTGTTGATATTGTTTTATCATTGATGTCAACACCTATTAACACTTATCAACTTTGGCACTTTGGAGAATCGACAATGTTCACCGGCAAGCAAGTGACTTTATGCACAGTCACCAGTATCTGGTTCACCGGCAGGATATAATGTTCACTGACACTTGGAATGACATGGAAAACACTTGGTTATGTTGAAGACATTGTTTGGACACTTTGTCTTGGAGATTTGTTCATTGGTATATTTGTGTTTGCATATTTGTTGTTACCAACAAATAGGTCTAGAATAAGAACTAGCAGGCTTATCTATTCTAGATCAACATGACATGCTTTGGGATGATTTATCAATGTTGTAAATGCATTAAGCCAACATGTTGAATCGGATATTGCATCAGTTATTGATTTACTTATAAATTGTTTTTATTGCAATATCTTTTAGAGCTGACCTACTAAAATTGGTCTTAGGTTATGGTATATATGTAAGATCTTATTTGTAAGATCGATATGCGAATGTGAAAAGGAATTGTAAGAAGGTATATGAGAGAAAAAGCATAGCTATACATGCAGACATCATTTGAAGGTTAAAGGAAGGTTTTGAGAAGGCTTATCAGAACTACACTAGTACTGAATCCAACATATGAAGATGCTATTTTGAGCAGTACATCATTATTGGATTTAACCATCCAATTGTAGTTAGTGTGACTCTCATTTGTGTTTGAGCAGTGAGCTCTAGGTGCTTGGCCTTTCTGTATGTGCACACCCCATTTGTATACACATACTATCTACAGTAGTATGATCTAATTGTCGGTAAGGTTTCCCACCATGGTTTTTCCCCTTACAGGGTTTCCACGTACAAATATTGGTGTTATGTGTTGTGGATGTTATTGTCTCTTTGTTTCATGCATTAATCTTTACCGGTACTACAATTAACTGATAATTTGTCTACCGACATAAAGTTTGGTTTACCGGTATTAAGAATTAAGGTTGGTTAAGTTGTTTTTAGTTTGAATTTATTTGACAACTGATTCACCCCCTCCCCCCCCCCTTAGTTGTCTCTGGGACCTAACAATTGGTATCAAATCCTAGTCCTCTTTTTGCAGAAGTTTAACAGCTTGAGGAGATCCAATATCTTCTAACTATTTCAGGAAGGACAGTCCTAAACTTGATGGAACCAACTATGACATATGGAACATGAGGATGGAGACACATCTGAATTGCATTGGGAAGGACATCTGGGAAGTTGCAAAGAATGACTATACTACTCCTACTCAGAATCAGCCTAATCCACCTAACTTGGCTAAAGATGAAGAAAATGATTGTAAAGCAAGAGAAGCACTTTTGAGCGCATTATGAGATCAAGAAATCTTGGGATTATCAGATAGATCTACTGCTAAAGATAGTTGGGACCACTTAGAAACAATGAATGAAGGAGATTCCATAGTCAAAATTGCAAAACTTGAAAGCTTCTGAGTCAGGTATGAAAATCTGAAAATGGAAGAAGATGAAAGGATTTATGCTTTTATGGAAAGAGTAAATGAAATTGTTTTGGGTATTAAATGTTGTGGAGGAACCTTAAGTGAAGATGAAATTGTTTCAAAAGTTTTAAGAGGATTTCCACTGGCATACAAAATGAAATTTACTACTATAAATGAGTTAAGAACAATGCCTAATACATCAGTAGCTAGGGACACACTGATTGGAAAAATTTCAGCCTTCAAAATTGAGGAATTTGGTCTTGTTGCTACTATAAAGACAGATTTAGCTTTTAAGGCATCAACATCATCTGCACCATCATTTGACAAATCTGTTTGGAAAGCCTTTTACGCAAGAGAACTTGAAGAAAGCAGGAGAGAAAATGAAGAACTTGAAGAACTTGAAGCACTATTTGCAAGGAAAATGCCTAAAGGTCCAGTTGGAAGTAAGTATGAAGGTAAAGCACTCTTTAAATGTTTTAGTTGTAATAAGATTGGTCATATGGCTTGAAGATTCCCTGATAGACATGCAAGATTAAGAGAAGAAGCTATAAGAACATACAAGCCTAGCCTTGAATATCAGAGATACAGATTTAAGAAGAATAAGGACAAATCTCATTATCTTACTAATGAAGGAGTCACTGATGAGGATCTGATAGACAATGGATGGGTTTTTGTTGCTATAACAGAAGATCAACCAACACCTACTATTCAACCGGTAGAGCATGCCCTGGTAGCTAAAGTTGAAGTTAAGGATGAATGGATCACTGATTCAGGATGTTCACATCATATGACTAGTGATAAAGGTAAATTCTTGAACTTTCAGGAATATAATGGAGGTCTAGTAAGAATTGGAGATGATAAAGCTTGTTTAATCAAAGGAAAAGGTACTATATCTCTTGATGGTAAGCATAATACCGTTAATGTTTACTATGTTGAAGGCTTAAAGCATAATCTTTTGAGTGTTGGTCAATTAGTTGAAAAAGGATTTTAGTTACAATTCAATAATGGGAAATGCAAAATTATGAACAAAACTGGTTTGGAAATTGCAACCAGTAATCAAACTAGAGGTAACATCTTTCATTTGAATAACAGTGAAAATACATGCTTGATTGCACATATTGATGAAAGTTGGCTATGGCATAAGAGACTTTGTCATGTAAATTTTGATTGCATTGTGAAAATCAGTACAACTAAGGCAGATAGAGATTTACCTAAGATTGTTAAGCCTCACAATCTGGTATGTAAGGAATGTCAATTCGGAAAACAAGTTAATGCATCTTTTAAAAGTATTCCAAAAAAATCCAATAATGCTCTTGACTTAATTCATACTGATTTATGTGGTCCACCTAGAACTAAAAGCTTACAAGGTGATAGATATTTCATGCTAATCATTGATTACTATTCTAGAATGTGTTGGGTTACTTTTCTCAAAGAAAAATCAGAAGCACTTGGGAAATTCAAACTATTCAAGGCAGTGGTAGAAAATAAAACTAGTAAGAAAATCAAATGTCTAGTATCAGATCAAGGAGGTGAATTCACATCTAAGGAATTTAATACATTCTCTGAAGTAAATGGAATAAGAAGATAGTTATCAGCACCCTGGACACCACAATAGAATGGAGTTGTAGAAAGGAAAAATAGAACTATCTTGGATGCAGCTAGAAGTATGTTATCAAAAGAAAATATACCACATGTATATTGGAGAGAGGCAGTAAGTACAACGATCTATACATTCAACAAAGTTCATATCAAAGGTGAAACTGGTAAGACCCCTCATGAACTATGGTTTGGTATTACTCCTCTTAAATATTTCATAATACTTAGAAGTAAATGCTATATTAGAAGAGATGAGTATGTTGGCAAATTTGATCCTAGAAGTGATGAAGGAATATTTCTTGGTTATTCATCTAAGAGTAAAGCATATAGATGTTTTAACAAGAGATTGCAGAAAATTGTTGAGAGCACAAATGTGAAAATTGGTGAACAGTTTAGAGGAACTTCAAGGTATATAGACTCTGAACCAGCAACAAAAATACTAACAAATGAACCTACATTGAACCCACTGGTATAGAATGAAGATATAGTTACACTGATATCATCTAAAAATTCTACTGTAACTAAGGAATAGTGGCAAACGAAGACACCCTGATATGTAAGATTGAATCACTCTGAAAATCAGATAATTGGGAATAAGTATCAAGGAGTTATGACAAGAGGAAGACTGACAAATGAAGAGGTGTGTCTTATTTCTCAAATTGAACCATCATCAATTAATGAAGCATGTGAAGATAAACACTAGATTAAACCTATGGAAGAAGAATTAGAACAAATTGAAAAGAATAACACATGAACATTAGTTCCCCGACCTAAAGACAAAAATGTAATTGGAACAAAATGGGTATTTAGAAATAAACTTAATGAAGATGGTAAGGTAATTGTAAATAAAGAAAGAGTAGTATGTAAGAGATATTCACAAAAAGAAGGAATTGATTACAATGAAACCTTTGCACTGGTAGCTAGAATTAAGGTAGTCGGATTATTCTTGGCTTTTGTAGCACACAAGAACTACAAAGTATATCAAATGGATATTAAATGTGCATTTCTGAATGGAGATCTTGAAGAAGAAGTTTACATTGAGCAACCTGATGGATTTTCTTTGACAGATAACAAAGATATGGTTTGCAGGTTAAGGAAAGCTTGTATGGGTTGAAGCAAGCTCCAACAGCTTGGTATGCTAGATTGGATAAATATCTTTTGAAGATTGGTTTTTCTAAAGGTAATGCTGACAACAATTTATACTATAAAGTGACTAATGATGACATCTTGGTTATAGAAGTTTTTGTTGATGATATAATCTTTGGAGGAGAAGATGGATTATGTAAAGACTTTTCTATTGAAATGCAACAAGAATTTGAAATGTCTACGATAGGAGAGATAAAATTCTTTTTAGGATTACAGATTTCACATATTGATAAAGGTATATTCTTGAGTCAATCTAAGTATTTAAGGAGTTACTAAAGAAATTTGGGATGGAGAACTCTAAACCAGTAACCACACCTATGACTACAAATGATAAATTATCACTAAGGGATGAATCTACACCTTTTAATCTGACTAGGTACAAATCTATGATAGGAGGTTTATTGTATTTGACACAAACAAGACCTGATATTATGAATGCAGTATGTATTGTTTCAAGATTTCAGAGTAATCCTAGACAAAATCATGAATCGGTCGTTAAAAGGATTTTCTAGTACTTACAAGGAACTACAAATCTTGGTTTATGGTATCCTAGAGATGAAAACTTTGAATTATGTGCATACACAGATGCAAATTGGGTAGGAGATGTGGATGACAGAAAAAGAACCACCAGTGGAGCATTTTTCTTGGAAGCATATTAATTTCTTGGTTGAGTAAGAAACAAAGTTGCATATCTTTATCAACTGCAGAATCAGAATATGCTGCAGCAGCAACTAACTGTACACAGGTATTATGACTTAAGCAAATGTTGAAAGACATAAAGGTAAAATGCAAGGAACCTATAACTATCTATTGTGATAACACAACAGTAATTGATATATCTAAGAATCCGGTACTACATTCTAAAACTAAACACGTTTCTATCAAACCTGGATTTTTTGAAGGAGAATGTCGAAGCAAAAGAAGTAAAACTGGTTTATGTGAATACTAAAGAGCAAATTGTAGATATTTTCACTAAACCTTTGCCTAAAGAAACTTTTGAGTATCTCAGAGATCAGCTTGGGGTCATACCCCCACCGGTAGAGACTTAGATAGTTGATGTTTATCATCAACCGACAAAATTAATAGAGAAACCTTTTACTCTGGCTTTTGATGAGGAGAGCTACTTCTCAAGGGGAGTAGTTGGTATACTGAATTAGTTGGTATTTTGTATTTGAACTTGGTTTTGTATTAGCTTTGGCATTTGATGTCAAAGGGGGAAAGATTGATATGGAAAAATACAAGGAAAACACATGTTACTCCTAGGGGGAGTAATTATTATTTTGGGAGATATTGATTGCTCTCAGTATCTGAATTTTGATTATTGGGTATGATCTCTTTTGGGAGATTGTTGGTTTTTGGTATTTGGCATTTCTGTTTTGGCACTTTGATGGTTTTTCCATATTGTGTTGCCTTCAATGCCAAAGGGGATATTTTTGGTATTTTGGATATGTTGATATTATTTTTTCATTGATGTCAACACCTATTAACACTTATCAACTCTGGCACTTTGGAGAATTGGCAATGTTCACCATCAAGCAAGTGACTTTATGCACAGTCATCGGTATCTGGTTCATCGGTAGGATATAATGTTCACCGACACTTGGAATGACATGGAAAACACTTCGTTATGTCGAAGACATCATTTGGACACTTTATCTTGCTGATTTTTTCATTGGTATATTCGTGTTTGCATATTTGTTGTTACCGACAAATAGGTCCAGAATAAGCACCGACAGGCTTATCTATTCCCGATCAGCACGACACGCTTTGGAGATGATTTATCAATGTTGTAAATGCATTAAGCCGACATGGTGAATCAGATATTGCATCGATTATTGATTTACTTGTAAATTGTTTTTATTGTAATATCTTTTAGAGCTGACCCACTAAAATTGGTCTTAGGTTATGGTATATATGTAAGATCTTATTTGTAAGATCCATATACGAATGTGAAAAGGAATTGTAAGAAGGTATATGCAAGAATAAGCAAAGCTATACACACAGAAATCATTTGAAGGTTAAAGGAAGGTTTTGAGAAGGCTTATCAGAACTACATCGATACTGAATCCAGCATATGAAGATGCTATTTTGAGCAGTACATCATTATTGGATTTAACCATCCAATTGTAGTTAGTGTGACTCTCATTTGTGTTTGAGCAGTGAGCTCTAGGCGCTTGGCCTTTCTGCATGTGCAGACCCCATTTGTGTACACATACTATCTGCAGTAGTATCATCTGATTGTGGGTAAGGTTTCCCACCATGGTTTTTCCCCTTACAAGGTTTCCACATACAAATTTTGGTGTTATGTGTTGTGGATGTTATTGTCTCTTTGTTTCATGCATTAATCTTTACCGGTACTCCAATTAACTGATAAACTATCTACTAGCATAAAGTTTGGTTTACCGGTATTAAGCATTAAGGTTGGTTAAGTTGTTTTTAGTTTGAATTTATTTGACAACTGATTCACCCCCCCTCTCAGTTGTCTCTAGGACCTAATAGGTATAACTTGTGCCCAAGATGAATTCCTAAAATGAAAAATTGGATAATGCAGAGCATTTGGCGCGCACCAAATTTGGCGCTTGCCAAATGCAAAAATTGACTTTTCACATTTGGCGAGGCAAAATTTGGCACCCACCAAATGTGAAAATTCAAAATTTTGAATTTGGTGAGCGCCAAATAGGGTAAGTGCCATAGTTGGCGCTTGCCAAATTGTTTGCATTGGAGAATACCAACCCTTTGGGTTGGATTTTCCTTGGGCATCCAACCCAAAGGTTTGGATGACCTTTTCATGTGAATGATGCATTTTTATGAAAAGACAAAAAGTGGCACCTTTTTGGTACCACAACTTGGTGCACATACCCACCTCTTTATATCTATATTTGAACTTCTTGATCTATTCCCTTAGTTTTATGATGCACTCATTTATTTCCTTGATATTTTCCTTCAACTATTTATTTTCACTTTAATTTTTTCCAAGATCTTAAAGAGCACTGCGATTCTCCATCCATAGGCATTTGTTCAATTCTTAACTTAGGAGACATTTATTCAATGAAAAAGGTCTCCCTTAAATAGTTAAGCTAAGAACAAATTACCAAGCTCTAATACCAATTGTTGAATAGCTAGAATTTTGAGAAGGGGGGTGAATCAATATTCTTGTTTTCTTTCCTTTTTGTTAAACTTTAGAAATAAACTTATTAGAAATAGACTGATTTTGGTTGTCTTTTGTACATCAAAGGAATACATTAATCTAGCTTCTGTCTACTTTATGATGATTTGATGGTATCATGTTATGTAATAACCCTATTTCATGATTGTATTGGGCATGATGATGGATCTATATTTGATCATTATTCATGATGAATCATATTGTTTATGGGATTATGATAAAATTATGATTACGGTAACTCTACTCTATGGTTATGATGACTACATTGATGCTATGATGTTTGTGATTATCTTCTAGGTAATTCATGATTAGAGATGATGTCATACCACTCATTGTGAGCACGATATGACATGCATTACCATCACTCTACTTCCAGGTTGGAGATCTTTTTCCATTCTTGAATTTTAATTTTTGAAAAGAGTTCTTTTCTTCGTGCTTCCTAAAAGATTGTTTGGGGAGATTTGGGAATGAATTATAAATCTATTATAAGTAATTGGGAGTAATATTTTGGGAAAAAGATTTATATATGATTTTATGAATCTATGTGTTGTATTGCCAGAAAAAGGGCATTTGTGTATGTTAATATGTTGATTATAATTTGCCTGTGAATGCATTGTGGTAATGACTCATTTTGTGAGGTTTATTTGTTTTTGTATACACTATCTTGTGTCTATTTGGTTTGATTAGATTTGGAGTGGCTATGTCTCTAATCATTTGTGTGGAAGTTATTGTTAGTATAAGGTGGAATTCTTGTGTGTTGTATTGTTGTCCTTAACAAGGCTTTGTTTTGGTTTCTTATTGGCTTTTAGTGACTTCTTGGTCATATTTATGCCATTGTAAGGCCTATGCCCGAATTTGGGTAAATTTGAATATCTCTACATTCTGTTTTCCATGAGTTGGTCCCTTGTTATAATAGCACTACTATGGGCTTGAAAAGCACCAAAGTATTGTCAACATATTTTTGGGTTCATTTTTGAGTCCCTCAGTTGATTTCTCTGCTTGGTCTTTATTCCAGAGGCTTGTTTTGTTATGTTTGATGGTTTTGGGGCATTGTGTCATTTATTTATGATATGTGTGAATCCATTTTGGCTCTAGCAAGTGGTTTTATGCTTGTCCGTTGAGGTTTTGATATGTTTCTCCAACAAATTGAGTGATTCCTTGCTTTTGAGGATGGTTAATTTTAGCTCCAGCAAGAGGTTATATTGTACCTCGTTGTGGAGGAACATTATATGTTATTGCATTCATGTGTTGCCCCTATTTATGTGAATTTGACATTATTGAGGCTCTCTTTATTATTCCATTTTGGTATTATGAGCTTATGAATTGATCCTTGTTAAGTGGCTCTTGGTTGTATGTTGATGGCTATCTTTATGATTTAGTGGTATCAGTTTTGTAATGAATTTTGGATGCTTTCCATGTTGAGCTTCATGTTGTTATTGTGTTGTATCTTGTTATGTTCTTACCCTATAGTCTTGTTCTGTGTTTGGGAGAGTGGGATCTTGTATGTGTTGGACCTAGGTTATGAGCACTAGATCTCTTGGAAGGGGGTCTAGACCTATGGAACCACATGAAGAGATTATGGTTTAATTTGTTGGAAATTGACACTCAATTGGTTGGTTTAACTATGTTGTCATTCATGGAAACATGGTATCTTGTTCCCACTTCATATTTTGGTTAAGTTGTGTACTAGCAGATACTCTACATACACCAACATGATAGAAGGATTTCTCGGGTTATCAACAATGCAGGCCGACATGGTTATCGATGTTGGAGGCCGACATCTATTGGATCTAGCATCAACAATTGTTTTTAATATTCCTTTATTTTTGTTATCTAGCCGACATGTATATTCATATTGTAAATATCTTTGTAAGCCAACATAAGGCATGGTAAATTGTATAGGGTATATAGGCCATTGGGAGTGGACATGGTAATGGATATGTAAATGTGATATCATGTGAATATGTGTTAGGAAAGAAATGTGAAATATATCAAAGAGACCATGTTTGTGAGGATAATTTTGTAAAGGATTAATCCTCGTAAAGGGTTTAGGGTTTTAGATCGGAACAAATAGAGCTTAACTGGAACTGTATTTTGGCATAGAAGATGTTATCTTAGTAGTTCACTCATTTCTCTGAATTGAAGTCTAGATTTGTATGTAGTCATTGAGACTGGTTTTGCGATTGAGTAGTGTGCCCTAGGCTATAAGTCTTCCTACAAGTGTAGGCCCCTATATTTTGTAATATCTCTTCATATGGCTAGTGAATTGATATTGTGGATCACAAATCCCATCGTGGTTTTTCCTCTTTGAGTTTTTCCACGTATAATTTTGTGTGTTATGGTGTTCATTTATGTGATTGTCTTTTTGGTTTATTTACTTCTTTCAATTCTTTACATATGGGTATACCGGTTGGTGTATGCTTGTTGTAATAAGGTGAAAATTGATCATGCCGGTAGAAAACTGATTGAACCCCCCTCTCAATGTTCTTGGATTCCAACAATTGGTATCAAAGCCTTGTGCCTCAGAGGAAGTTTAACAATTTGAGGGAGATCCTGAATCTAGAATCCATGGATATGGGTTTAGAAAAGCAACTTGAGATGGCACTTGAAGATTATGATGTTGAAAGGTTGAAAAAATTAAAGCTATAAGATGAATTAAATTCTACTAAGGAATTCTTTTTTGTCCTATAGAAGAGGTTGTCATCTGTTCAAGTTAGGAGGAAGGAACGTTTGCAAAATCAGGATGATGAAGAGAAAAATGCACTTAATGAATAGTGCCAAAAATTGACTCGGGAAAAACTGGTCATGAGAAATGAAATGCAAACTATAACTATGAGAATATCTAAAGAGATTGAAGACCGAAAGAAAAAGGAAGAAAATCTTGTTGTATCTTTGAAGAACAAATTTGAAGAATATGGTAGGTTGGTTCACGAGAATGATATGTTGAGAACTGATTTAGTACAATCTCAAAGTAATGAACAAGAACTTGAGAGGCAAATGATAATTCTAAGAGATGATATAACTACTACAAGTGAGTACAAAGAAAAATTCAAGATTAGTTCAACACAACTAGATGAGTTATCGAAGAGGCAAAGATAGAATGGAGATTCCAATGGACTTGGATTTGAGAAAGGACAAAGTTCCAGTATTGCAAATGAAGATCAAAACCATAAGGCACCGATAAGGCAGTTCAATGCTTATAAATTTCATGGTAGATTTTTTGTTTGCAATAAAATTGGTCACATGGCTAGGCAATGTAGAAACAGAGAAAATTAGAACCTTGATTATACTCCCAGTAAATGTTCTAAATGTAATAAGTATGGTCATAATATATAAGATTGCAGAATGAATTTTAAATGCTATGCATGTGGATATTTAGATATATTGTTTTTTATTAAGAAAAACAGGTTTTAAGGGACCTAAAACCCAAAATTTGGATATATTATTAATGAGTGCAAGTCAAATAATTATATCGGTTTTAGCAAAGAAATTCAAAAGAATAATGTTACATGTTATGCATGTAATAAGGTTGGACATATTGCTAAATTATATAGAAGCAAAAATCCACCGGTTGATAATGGAATATCAAATGATAAAGGGAAAGAGAAGGTTAATGAAATCCAGCAAGATCATACCCAGAGATGGGTTAGGAAGTTAGAAGATCAATTTGTAGATGGGAATGCACCAGTTACTTATCCGACAGAGGAGGTTGCTCCTGCACCGATAGGTATCTCATTCGGTAACTAAGGTAGATGCCTTAGGGGTAGGCAAAATTCATGAAGATGATGCATATGCCCTAGGAAGAGGTTCTTGAAGATGTTCCAGATATCAGAGATGCTTATCTAGAATGGATATGTTTTATTCAAGATCCAATATTTTTCACCGGAAGTCATTTATATCAATGATGGATTAGGGTTTTTCTTGGAGGTTAAAAGGTTGAATTTACTTCAATATTGATCACCTTGCATTCAGAGTGATTCAGAGCAATCAAAGGCTATTCAGTGTGATCAAATATCTTCTTGAGTGTTTTCACCAATGACTAGAAGAGTTTGTTTCACTGAAAATGATTCACAGGTATTCTTCTTTAATCATGGAAGCATGATCATAATCTGTTCCTATCTTTGTTGCAAATCTAACTATTGTAGAGGTCAAGGACCAACCCAGGCTAATTTTCAAGTGGTATCCGCATGTGGCTACCCTAGAAGATTCTGCTGGAGCATTTTTTTGTGTTCCGGAAGGAGTTGTATATGTCAAAGATGTTAGGGCATACATACATTATCACATTGAGGATTTAGGGACATCTGACATAAAGAGAATTTACATGAACAAGCTTATGGGAGATTCTGGAAAGATCAAACCTACATACAAGCACATTGAAGACTTAGGGTTTACCGATATTCTAGACATTCTAGAATTCATAGATGAAATAATTAGGTATTTTTTTTAGCAGAGTACATGGAGAGTTTATTTGGTTAGATATACCTTACAAGATCACAAAGGAAGCCATCAAGGCAATCATTGGTTTACCATAGGTTGGGCAACGTCTAGATAAGAAGGTTTCTAATGATTTTGTCAACAAGATTATTAGCGCAACATCAGATAGGAGATCTATGAGAATAAGAACTATTAGCAACACAGACATCAAATTCGGTAGCATGATCATTGGTTATAAAGTAACTCAATCAAATAAACTGAATTCTATTTCTAGCTCCTGCATTTTTGCATCTTACAAGCTAATGAGAGAGAATGAAATTGGATCTATGTGGTTGGATGTTGGATGAACTGTTAATAAACCTAGGAAAGATTAAAGGTGACAAGAAAGGGACTTTCTGGTATGGAAACTTAATTATCTTCTTAATGTTATTTTTCATGAATGACACTCCCACTTTTGGGAAGAGACAATGGGCATTTGATATCCCGATAGGGGGACAATTGAAACAGTAAATTGCTACATTGGGAAGTCAAAGGGATGATAAAGTATGGGGATATTTTAAAGTATTTCATAAGGATACAAAATCAAAGGAAAGGGTTTTATGGGTACTTCACCCTCAATTTTTGAAAAACATTAAGAGTGGAAATTAAGCCCCCAGTAGATACAAATATACAAACAAATGTTGCGATACCGCCAAATACAAAGAATGAAAAGGTTGATAATGTGTAGGATACTAATGTTGAGGACAACAATTCTCCGGGTACAGATGTACAGGATGAGGTTGTAGTTCCTATAGAGGAACCGACAATTATAGAGATTGCACAAAGTGGTGAAGCTACTGGTGCAAGTGAGGAAACTATAAAGGATAAATCGTCAGAAGAGAAGAAAGGGGATTCTGGAAGGAAACCGGTAGTAGGTCCATCATTGTTGTCAATTGACACCACATAGGTTGTAAAGAAAAACATAACTGAGATGAGTCCTACTCAACTAATGATGATGGCTGCATAGAAATTGATAAAGGAGGGATCTATGGATAAAGGGATTATTGATCAGTCTATCATTGTTTTGCATAGAATAGTCCCAGAGTGCAAGATTGACAAAGAAGTGAGCCCATCCGGAAAGCTTAAGACAATTACAGAGAACATCTCAAAGGATTTCCAATCCTTACAGTAGATTTCAAACCGACATGCACTGGAGAGGTTCACACAAGCTAAAAGAGCTGCATTTGATCAAGTAATTGAGTCTGAGAAAAAAGAAGATTGATAAAAAGTTGAAACTGATAGATAATTCTTTAAAGAAATGTACAAATATTTATAGGGTATGTTGTAACACAAATGTTCTTACTTTTAATGTGGATAAGAAGATTAAAGAAATTCAGGAGAAAATTGCAGGTATAGCTAATTCTTTTGACGGACTGAATTCATTGACTACATCCATTGATGGTCAAATTTTGGTTTTGGAAGCCCAAATTTCTATTCTTGAGATGGAAAAAGACAAAATCATAAGAAGAGCCAAAAGTATTAGAGGCTTGGTGAGTCCCTGGTTGGATTCACTCAGTGTACATAAGAAGGAGTGTATGGATATGATTGAAAAGCCCACACTGACAAAGTTAAGTGAGAAAGAGTCATTTTCTTATAAATTACATGGAATTGCATCTATTTATGGCACTTTCAAAACTAGTTGGGATACTTACCTTGAGCTATTGGTGAAGACATATCCAGAAATTTTCAAATTTGTTAAGCTTTGGTAAGATAGTTTTGATACTCATTGTACAGTTTTGGATCTTTGGCATTCTTTTTGAAATTTTGATGGCATTGATGTCAAAGGGGGAGTGATATAGATGTGAAATTTTGATGGCATTCATGGCAACATGGTATCTTGTTTCAGATTCATAATTTGGTTCAGTTGTGTACTGACAGACACTCCACCAACACCAAAAGGATAGAAGGATTTCTCAGGTTACCGACAATGTAGGCCAACATGGTTATCGATATTGGAGGCAAACATCTCTTGGATCTAGCATTGACAATTGTTTTTCATATTCATTTATTTATGTTATCTAGTCGACATGTATATTCATATTGTAAATATCTTTGTAAGCTGTCATAAGGCATGATAAATTATATAGGGTATATAGGTCAATGGGAGTGGACATGGCAATGGAAATGTAAATGCGATATCATGTAAATATGTATTAGGAAGGAAATGTGAAATATATCAAAGAGACCATGTATGTGAGGATATTTTTGTAAAGGGTTACTCCAATAAAGGGTTTAGTTTTTCAGACCGGAACTGTATTCTATCATAGAAGGTGCTATCTTAGCAGTTCACTCATTTCTTCTGATTGAAGTCTAGATTTCATGTATTTAGTGAGACTCCTTTTGTGATTGAGCGGTGTACTCTAGGCTGTAAGCCTTCCTGTAAGTGCATGCCTCTATATTTTGTAATATCTCTTCATATGCCTAGTGAATTGATATTGTGGGTCACAAATTGCATTGTGGTTTTTCCCCTTTGAGGTTTTCCACATATAATTATGTGTGTTATGGTGCTCATTTATGTGATTGGCTTATTGGTGGTTTTACTTCTTTCAAATCTTTATGTACAGGTATACCGGTTGGTGTATGCATGTTTTAATAAGGTTTAAATTGATCATACCGGTAGAACACGGATTCACCCCCCCTCTTCGTGTTCTTGGATTCTAACATAATTTGAAAGTTATAACATTATTAGTAATTGACTAATGTTTTGGGTATTTAGGAATTCGCCTAATCAAGATTAAGAATACGATGTTGTATGCCCCAATTGGATAGACCTAGGGAGATGGTTGTGGGATCCTAGATTGAGAAGATCGTTGGAGCGCTATACCTGATCTCCCTTGAGTGAATCCAAGGTGGAGATGGATGCCCCATGAGGTTAGCATGTGATGACACTCTACCCCACATGTGTCCATTATCCATAAGCCTTGATTTGTTGAATTATACCTTTGGAGGCTGATTGCTTTGTTTTAGCCGTGTAATGTATTTTGATGTTATATTCTTATGTTGGAGTCTTGTATTGTCATGTTGTATCCTATGGTCGTTAGGTTTTAGCTTAGATATTGAGTGTGAGTTAGAACCTTATGTCATCTCCTAGCATGAGGGGTGGTTCCTATTTGGTTTGACATGGTCAGGTGGTTTGATGCCTTCTACCATTGGGATATTCTTCTTGGATGTTAGCATGTGTGGATTTGGATCTATAGTATCTCATCATGAGCTTGGATTCTAGGAGCATATTTATGTAATTATAATTGATATGATGTGTTATGAAAGATGGATATATAAAGAAGACTATGTAATTCAACATATTGAGACCATGTATTATAGAAGATGTAGTAAGATGATTTCTGAATGAAATGTAATGAATACAATTATTGTAAATGGATATTCTATTGTAGATGTTGCTCTTGATTATAAAGGAATTAAATGATTTAGAGATACATATGCTATGTCTTGAGTATATTTTGTGGATAGCAGTGATTATGTTAATTATCTTATATGCCTTGATTTGAAAGATGTTAATCTCCAATGTTCGATATCTTGAGATACATAATATGGGTCTTTATTATGCAGTTGTCCTATGATGCTGATTTTTATGTATTAGAGACATTACCATATTATGATGTCTTGTAAATGAGAAATATGAATATGTGTCTATGTAACTTATATTATTAAGATGGGACACAGCAAAGAGACTATGTGATTGCTCCATGTTCTCTTATGTAAATGAACTTGATATAGAAGAACTATGATATTGTTATTGTTATAAGATCATGTATTGGTATGTGGTTCATGTTATAGATATGTTTATCATGTTGAGAATGAAATGATATGTTTAAATTGGGGGATTGAAATATTATATTATATTTATTCTTGTAGAATCATATGACTCTTGAATCTATTTAGTAGACTGGAATCCTATTTGGATGTATAATCATTGGACTCTTGAACTTGTTTATGCTTTATGTTTCTCACTAATCTCTTCTAGAAATCATACTTGTGTGAAATATATGGATTCATTTCTTATACATGTCTCCAGGATGTGAGCTATGTATATATAATTCTAAGTTGTCTTGCTTGCTTTGTAATTTCTAGTGCTTACCTAAGTATTAGAGGTTGTTTTCCATATATAAATGATTATGCTATAGAATGATAGAAAATTTTGTGTGTTCTCTTAACTAATTAGCTTGTTACGTTGATTTTCTTAAGAATAGTAAGATGAAGTATTTATATTATGAATATAAGAATGATTTAGTGTATATCCTGATGAGAAAATAGAAGAATTTGCATGAGTTGCATCAGTAGATAGAAAATAGTAGCTGAATAATGTCCTTCTCCTTCCCTTACCCTTCTTTGTAAAATGTAAAGAGTTAATTGGTGTTGCATGGGTACCAAATAGAACTATCAGGTTCTTATTTATGTGTGTGAAACTGCATTCAAGAAATGACTATTTGAGTAAATCATATCTTTCAATAAGGACTTGAGATTTCTAGCTACAATTATAATGTTAGGAGACCTCATGGGAGGTTGAATTTACATATCTTAGAAAATGATGTAAAATAGTTGCATGGTATGATAAATATGACATGTCTAGAAAAATTTAAATTGTCCATGTATGATTTTAGTGTGCATATATAGATTGTTTGACAATGCTTTTCTCCCTCTTCTCTGTATTTGGATAAAATATTTATAGAACTGAAGAACATCTTAACACTAAGTAGAAGCATTGAATACTCAATGGAAAATACTCTTTTAAATAAATTAAAAGAGAAGTTTGGATGGAATAAATTTGCATCGAAGATTAAAATTTATTCATTGCATTCAAGATTTTTGTTTGAAGAAGAGTTAGTTAGATAGAAAATCTTTTCATAAATAATGTATTGTTTTTTTAATGATTTAATAGGTTAAAAGATCATGTTATAATATGTGTGTTGAATGAAGTAAAGATTGGTGCATTGCATGTATAGGAAAATGAAATCGTACCACCATGTCTTTATTTAGTTTGGCAAGATAAAAATCAGCTTTGAGTAGGAGTTGTGCGGTTTTGCTTGATCAACTAGATAGATTAAGAAAGGATTCTCTATCCTTGCCTTATTTTAATTTCGAGAAAGTGCTTTCTTAACGAATTATATTAGGATAGATTCATAATAAATTGTATGAAGTTGTATTGTGACTCTAAATGATAATTTCCTTGAATTTGTGTGACATGAAATGAAAATGGAGATTAAGTTGTATGTAAGACTATGATATCTAGTTTTATGCTTAATATAGACAATTGATTAGATAAGGTTATATTGGTAAATGATCATAGGTTGTTGGAGTGGGAGTGATTGAAATCTGATATTAAAATTTTCCTAAAATAATAAGATTTATTTGTTATAAGTAATTTACTTTTGTGAATATATGATTGATTAAATTGTTCAATGACATCACGTAGAACATTCTGATCATCTGCATGCTATTTATTGAGCATTGAACTTGAAATGGTGTATGTTATAGTATATCAAGTGGTTAATTGAAGTTCTAACATTTGTTTTTATTATAACTTGGTAAATATGATCAATTTATAGATAGGATATCTTGACATTAAACGTGTATTAATGCATATATGAAACACCTTATTTCCTCCTTGCATATGTTATCTTTCATGAAGGATACTTGTCTAGAATATCATAAAGGATTGTATTACATTAAAATGAATATATATAAATAAACTTATGGTTTTAATTTTTTGGTACGCACTCTCTAACACATTCAAGGTGTTGTGTAGTTGTTACTCCCTTTGGTGTGACTGATATTAGTCACCTCGTGATGTAGATTTGGATGAGTTGGTTATTTTGTTTTGATTTATTTTGAGAATTATGTGAAGTATCATTGGAGTCAATTTGATTTTAGGATTTCCTTGCTTTAGGAATGATCACTAATTTCTTGGTGAAGTGCATTGGAGCTAGAGTAGTAGTAGGATGGGTGACCTCCCAGGAAGTCCCAGTGCTTCACCCCTGTGAGCATCACCTAGATGCAATTAGTGTTAAGTGGACCATTCATTCTCATGAGAGATGTCTTCTTGTGAACCACTACTTGTGAAGTATGGGTCAATGAGTTTGACTCAAAAACTACACAATTGAACCCTGATAGCAATATCATAGTTTGACTTGTTGTAAAAAATACCTCCTACTTATCAATTGATGAGCTAAAGGGGATCTATAATTAATGATTCATAAGGAACAACACTTGCTGAATGTTTTTTAAATGGGGTTGAAAGGTAAGTGGGTTTAACCTTGGAGGGAACTTTGTGGTTAAGCATGCTTGAGCTAGAGTAGAACTGGGATGGGTGACCTCCAAGGAATTCCCAGTGTTTCACCCCTGTGAGAATCACCTAGATGCAATGAGTGTTAAGTGGACCATTCATTCTCATGAGAGATGGGTTCTTGTGAACCACTACTCGTGAAATATGGGTCAATGAGTTTGACTCTAAAACTACACAATTCAACCCTAATAGCAATATCATAGTTTGACTTGTTGTGGAAAATACCTCCTACTTATCAATTGATGAGCTAAAGGGGCTCTATAATTAATGGTTTATAAGGCACAACACTTGCTGAAGATTTTGCAAATGGGGTCGCAAGCTAAGTGGGTTTAACCTTGGAGGAAACTTCGTGGTTATGTTTGCTTGAGCTAGAGTAGTACTCAGATGGGTGACCTCTCGGGAAGTCCTAGTGCTTCACCCTTGTAAGCATCACCTAGATGCAATGAGTGTTAAGTGGACCACTCATTCTCATGAGAGATGGGCTCTTGTGAACCACTACTTGTGAAATATGGGTCAATGAGTTTGACTGAAAAACTACACAATTGAACTCTAATAGAAATAATATAGTTTGACTTGCTGTGGAAAACACCTCCTACTTATCCACTAATTTCTTTTTTTATTTATTTTGTTCTTGTGGTGGCACTTTCCATACTTTATTTCTTGATTGATTTTGGTGGCAAATTTTCTTTCTTTTCATGATTTTATCTTGGATTTAATGATCTTTTCTTTGACTTTCTTTCTTTTGTGGTCCATAGTGGTCATTTGATTGTTGAAGTATTATGGGCCCTTGTCGTGAGTCAAGTGTTGTTTCTATCATGTTCATTTTGAACCTCTGATAGTGTGTGCAAGGGAGGACACCATACAGAAGTGTACTAGACTTATGGAAAAATTAGATAATGTCAGTATCAGTTGAATAAATGAAATATGTTAATAATATGAAATGTACCAGTAACTTTTAGGATTTTATAGAATGTTAGACAAAAAAGCATTTGTATTTGAGAAGTTTGTAATATATGAAATAGTTTAATGTGAAAGAACTATTGATTTCATACCTTCAATGAGTGCTTGTGTGTATATATATCATGCATAATTAATGGATTAGAGTGTCTTGAATAACTTGATTGGATGAAAGATGCACAAATGTCTATATTAGAGTCGCATACTGGAAGTGTGGTAGAGACCGAGTAGTTTGAATACTATAAATCATGTTTTCCTTGAAACTTAGGATCTAGATTTCTGATAATTGTGAAATTCTATTGATCTTATTTGGTCTGGAAGGAAGTTTATTCAAGTTTTACTCATATAGGTGTACAACATGTGACTTCTTAAATAATATAAGGATGTGCGTATGAGTAAAAGATTGTGTAAAATGCATGTTTATCTTCTTAATTGTGTGTAACTAGATGTTAAAGGATTGTTGACATGCTTGAATGGTGTGAGTTATTGTGATTTTTGCTTACAGATGCTAACTCGGTGACAAAAATTATAGTTTCGGTCTTGCAAAATGTGGTTAAATAAAATTTCCTTGAAGAAATTTTAATAATTTAGCATGCTTATTGTAACTAGTAAGGATTTTGTGACTTGTTTTATCTCATGTGTAATATATTTACTTTGGATAATTGAAGCATAGAAAGGAAACTCTTATTGTCATTATCTTACTTTGGACTAGGAAATGTTCGAAGTAAGAAGTTTTGGCTTGATGTGTGTATGCTTTCAACTTAACCC
The DNA here is from genome assembly GCF_030272615.1 of Cryptomeria japonica. NCBI lineage: Eukaryota > Viridiplantae > Streptophyta > Pinopsida > Cupressales > Cupressaceae > Cryptomeria > Cryptomeria japonica. The sequence goes on along the minus strand of NC_081405.1, from coordinate 532,671,724 downwards.
TTGATGACTTCCAGGAGTAAGTCGAGCCTAAGGGGGGGAGGTCGATGTAGTGCCCCTCCTTGATTTATCTTATCTTTTGTACATCAAAGGAATATATTAATCTAGCTTAGTCTACTTTATGATGAATTGATGGTATCATGTTATGTACTAACCTTATTTCATGATTCTATTGGATATGATGATGGGTCTATATTTGATCATTATAGATGATGGATCATATTGCTTATGGGATTTTGATGAAATTATGATTATGCTAACCCTACTCTATTATTATGATGACTGCTCTGATGCTATGCTATTTGTGATTGTCTTCTTGATTTGAGACGATGTCATACCAATCATTGCGAGAACAATATGACGTTGTGATTCTTTATCATTTGCTTGATCATTTATGATATATATGTATTGTATATATATTGTATTGTATTTAGTGGTGGACGTAGGATTGTAGGTACTTGACATCGACTCCATCTGGTCTCATAGGTTTGAGCGTGTCTTTATCCCAATGACAAGTTGTTGGAGATGGCAAGTGTTTCTCTTTCATACTCTAGGCTTAAGTTGATACCCTTGTCAATTAGTGTCTTTGCTTGAGTCGTTGGTCTGCGTCATGTGGTATGTTGTTCAACCTTATGTCAAGTTACCTTGTGAGTTTGATTTTATTTATTAATTAATAATTAATCATTTTATAGAGTTTATAAATTTTAAATTAAAATAATGGATGACTTTAATATTTAATATTAATATGTGATTATTATTATTATTGGAAAATTATTACTCATTAATGTTTATTTTATGGATTTATATTTTATTGGTTATTTGGAATTGTGGAAATTAATTAATCAATTACTACATATAACCATTGGCATAAATCATTAAATAATGGTTAGTGCGAAGACAATATATTTATACATATTTATTTTATGGGAGTTTATAATTAATTAATAATTATTTGGTGGAATTATATTAGTTGAGTATTTATGCTTATCAGTACATCCATTTATTTATTTATTATTTATTTGATTATTTATGCTAGAGCATTTATATGTATCTCTACATTTAATTATTTGATTATTTATTTATTTATTTGTTAGTATTCATGTACCTACCCCTTGTTATGATTGGCCTTCTTGGGAGTTGTGATTGTGAGGATAATATTATTTAATTGTTTGTTTATTTATTTATGTTAATTGTTGTTTTATTTAATTGGAGCATTTATTTATATTGCCTTTGATTTATTTTATTGGGCTTTAATTTTTTTATATTTTTTTTTATCAGTTGGCCGAAGCTTGAATAGCTTTTGGCTGGAGCTATGAACTAGTGGGGACATAGTAGGGGGGCCCATCCCCATTACATATCTTTAAATTATTATTATTATTATGTTTGATTAGATTGACCCCAAGACATTCCCCATCCTATGGAAGCCCAAGAGTCACAACTTATAATTCCACTTCAGATGTCCCTATTGGGAATTGAACTTGGGCCTCCATAGTGAGAACCCAGTGTTTTAACCAGTTAAGCTCAACCCCTTGGACGAATTTAATTTATTATTATTGTTTACTATATTATTATTATTACATTTTATTGTTACTAATTGAGTAATAAAATATTATGTTTATACCTACCCTATTATTTTATTGGTTGAGATTTGAGGGTAAGTAAATAATATTATTTTATATTCTTACCTCTATTTTTGGTCGGGGGGTTGGTATAGAATATATTCTATTGGAATATTTTGATTGACATATATTCTTCTATAGTTTTGAATGAGATTCTATTTATTGGCTTTGTGAGCATTTTTGCGTGTGTGCTTCTGGATATCTTTCTACAACTTTTGGATTTTAGAATTGCTTGGAGGGAGAATTGCTTGTTTGGGTTGAAGTTTGGAAATCTTGTTGGTTTGGATTTTTGCTCTTCTACAAATGCATTACCATCACTCTTCTTCTAGGTTGGAGATATTTTTCCATTCTTGCATTTTAATTTTTGAAAAGAGTTGTTTTCTTTGTGACTGCTAAAAGATTGTTTGGGGAGATTTCAGAATGAATGATTATTCCATTATCAGTAATTGGGAGTAATATTTTGGGAAAAAGATTTATATATGATTTTATGAATCTATGGGTGTTATATTGTCGGGAAAAAGACATTTGTGTATGTTAATATATTGATTATACTTTTCCTATGAATGCATTGTGGTAACGATTGGTTTTGTGAGGTTTATTTGTTGTTGTATACCCTTTTCTTGTGTCCATTTGGTTTGATTAGATCAAGAGTGGCTATGTCTACAACCATCTATGTGCAAGTTATTGTTAGTATAAGTTGGAATTCTTATTTGCATTGTATTTTTGACCTTAACAAGGCTTTGTTTTGGTTTCTTATTGGGTTTTAGTGACTTCTTGGTTTTATTTATGCCATTGTAAGGCGTTCCTGAATCTGGGCAAATTTGAATATCTATGTATTCAGTTTTCTATGAGTTGGTCCCTTGTTACTATAGCGCTACTATGGGCTTCAGCAAGTAGTTTTATGCTTGTTCGTTGAGGTTTTGATATGTTGTTCCAACAAGTTGAGAGAATCTTTTCTTTTTAGGATGGTTAATTGTAGCTCTAGCAAGAGGTTATATTGTGCCTCATTGTGGAGGATCATTCTATATTATTGGATTCATGTATTTCCCCTATTTATGTGTATTTGACATTCTTGAGGCTCTCTTTATTTTTTCATTTTGGCATTATGAGCTTATGGCTTCATCCTTGTTAAGTGGCTCTTGGTTGTATGTTGATGGTTATCATTATGATTCAGTGGTATCAATTTTTTAATGACTTCTGGATGCTTTCCATGTTGAGATTCATGTTCTTATTGTGTTGTATCTTGTTATGTTTTTACCCTATGTTCTTCGTCCATGTTTGGGAGAGTGGGCTCTTGTATGTGTTGGACCTAAGTTATAAGCACTAGATCTCTAGGAAGGGAGTCTAGATCTATTGAACCACATGAACAGTTTCTGGTTTAATTTACAAGTGATAAGATTATTAATAATTAATTAGTGGGTTGGGTATTTAGGAATTCACGTAATAAAGATTAAGAATTTGATGTTGTATGCCCCAATTGGACGGGCCCAGGGAGATCATTTTGGGATCCTAGATTAGGAAGATCATTGGAGACGTATACCCGGTCTCCCTTGAGTGACTCCAAGGTGGAGACGGATGCCACATGAGTTTAGCATGTGATGAAACTCTACCCCACATGCGTCCATTATCAAAAAGCCTTGATTTGTTGAATTATTGCTCTGGGGGTTAATTGCTTTCTTTTAGTTGTGTCATGTATTTTAATGTTATATCCCTATGTTGGAGTCTTGTAGTGTAATGTTGTCTCCTATGGTCATTAGGTGTTAGCTTAGGTCTTGAGTGTGAGTTGGAACCTTACGGAATCTTCTAGCACAGGGGGTGGTTCCTATTTGGTTCCACATGGTTGGGTGGTTTGATGCTTTTTACCATTGGGATATTGTTATTGGATGTTAGCGTGTGTGGATTTGGATCTATAGTATCTCATCATGAGCTTGGATTCTAGAAGCATATTTATGTAATTAAAATTGATATGATGTGTTATGAAAGATGGAAATGTAAAGAGGACTATGTAATTCAGCGTATTGAGACCATGTATTATAGAGCATGTAGTAAGATGATTTCTAAATGAAATGTAATGAATAAGATTATTATAAATGGATATTCTATTGTGGATGTTGTTCTTGATTATAAAGGAATAAAATGATTTATAGATATGTATGCTATGTCTTGAGTATATTTTGTGGATAGTAGTGATTATGTTAATTATCATATATGCCTTGATTTGAAAGATGTTAATCTCCAATGTTATATATCTTGGGATATGGAATATAGCTCTTTATGATGTGTTTGTCCTATGGTGCCGATTTTTATGTATTACAGATGTTACCATATTATGATGTCTTCTAAATGAGGAATATGAATGTGTCTATGTAACTTGTATTATCAAGATGGGATGTAGCAAAGAGACTATGTTCTTGCCCCATGTGTTCTTATGTAAATGAACTTGATATAGAAGAACTATGCTATTGTTATTGTTATAAGATTATGTATTGGTATGTGGTTCATGTTATAGATATGTTTATTATGTTGAGGATTTTATGTTTAAATTGGGGGATTGAAATATTAGATTGTATTTCTTCTTGTAAAATCATATAACTCTAGAAACTATTTAGTAGATTGGAATCCTATTTGGATGTAGATAAGTACTTGCTGCTATGATCTTGCATATGGCTATAAATAGTATTCTTGATGAGTTGTGCTTAAGGAAATAATCAAATACTATTAGTAAAAATAGGATCAATGTATTTAGTTTCATGATGTGTTAAGTGTTCAAATGAGTAAAGATGGGTTATAGAAATATTCGATTGGTACTTAAAAATAACCTTAGAAGAGTATGAAAGGGAATAGAGTTATGCATATATGTTAATGTTTTATCATAGTTGCATGATAGTATATGGTATTCTAGATGGATATGTTTATTTATCTCTTTTTGTTAGTAGATTTTGGTTTATTTCTCTAGGGTACTTTGGCACGCATTACAATATATACATATACATATACATATACATATATATACACACACATATATACATACATATATATACACATATATATACACACATATGTATGTATATATATACACACACACATACACACACTCACATATATATACATATATACACATACATATATACTTATTTATATACATGCATACATACATATATATATGTATATAAATGTATATATATATGTGTGTATATATATGTATGTGTATATATGTGTGAGTATATATATATATGTATATATACACAAATATACATGTATATATGTATGTATGTATATGTATATGTATATATATACATGTATGTATATATGTATGTATATATATGTATCTATATACATATATGTATGTATATGTACATATATATATACATATATGTATGTATATGTATATATACATACATACATATATATATATATGTGTGTGTGTGTGTGTGTGTATGTATATGTATATGTATATGTATACATCTATGTATATATGTATATACATATATGTATGTATGTGTATACATACATGTATGTATACACATACATACATATATGTATGTATATATACATACATACATGTATGTATACACATACATACATATATGTATGTGTGTATATATATATATATATATTTCAAGTCAATCGCACATGCCTTACAAAGTAAAATACTTTACACGCTACTACAATATACTTCATATGTTTCACTCTCCTAGGTTGGCTAAAATATGACAAAGGTTAATGCCAACTTGAGTACACATGTTATCTACAATTCTTAGACATGTCCCAGAATCGCGGGACCAAAATGTTCAATCAACTAATGAAACATGGATATCTAGACAAACCGTTCTATTTTAGAGAAACAAAGCAACTGACAAACTGAACTGTCAAACCGTGTAAGTCAGCTTACAAAGACCCATAACATGTACAAACTAGAACATAGGTACATATGATATCCATAAGCATACTACCCAAACCACAAACCCATATCTGTAATTGCAAAGCAATGTGGAGCAAAACATGATGAAAGGGGTCATAGAATTACTGGAGCAATAAAAGTATGTTGACATCAATGACAACCAATATGATCTATATGTAACATTCTCCTTTACCAAAAAGGATATCAATGACAAAAATCCAACACTCCCTCCCTCTCTCTTTACCTCAATACTCTCAGACATTCATGTCTCATTAATGACCTATCTCCCCCCCTCTATCACTCTCACCTCTATCTCTCCCACTAGGTCTCTCACTCCTCTCTCCTCAGGCTCTAGGTCTTTCACTTCTATCTCTTGCATAGGTCTCTCACTTGTATATATCTCTCATCTCTAGTTCATTCCCTCCCTCTCCACCTCTCCCTTTTATCCTCCTTACCCATCTTTCTCTCTTTGTGAACTTATATCTCCTTCACCTTTCTCTCTCTATATCTCTCTCTCATACCCTCTCTTTGTCTCTTCATCCCTTCATCTTTACCTCTATATGTCTCCATCCCTATCTACTTACCCACCTCTCTCTCCCCCTCCATCTCTATCACATCTATCACTCATCATTTAGGTCTCTCACCTCTTTAGTTCTTTCCCTCCCTCTCCACCTCTCTCCCTCACCTATCTACTTCTCCCCTCTCTAGGTCCATCACTCTCTTTATCTCTACCTCTCCCTTCCTCCTTAGCCCCCTCTTTCTCTTGTTCTCTCTCCCTCCTCCTGTATCCTCCTCTATATATCTCACCCATCTCTCTCATTCTTCTTCATGTCTCTCACCCCTTCCACTCTATTCCCTAAAACCTATACCCTAAATAGTTTATAGACCCTAAGAATGACCTAAGAAGGGAAGGAAGGGAGGAGAGAGAGAGAGACCTATTAAAGGAGGAGATGTGGAAGAGAAGGAGATAGTTAATAAAAGGAAAGGGGTAAGAGTGGATGGGTGATATACCTATAGAGGGAGAGAGGTGAGAGACTTAGATGGAGAAAGAGAGTGGGGGTGAGATAAATATAGGAGGAAAGAAAGAGGTGGCCAATGACACATGGATGGATAGGTAGAGAGGTGGAGAGGAAGGGATAAACATAGAGATGAGAGAGAGAGAGAGAGAGAGAGAGAATATTCATGTGAAAACATTGTACCTACTCTACTAAATAATTTTAATTGATTTAGCAATTAATTTTTTAAGTGTTGGATGTATAAAGGCTCAATCCTCAAACTTACTATTTGTACCTATTCTACTAGATAAATTTTATTCAATTAGTAGGTGATGCAAGGAAAAAGGGGCACAAGGCACAAACACAAGTTCCAAATGTTAATAGATTAGTTCCAACCAAAACTAAACACAAATGAACTCAAAAACATTAAGATGCATACCAAGAGAGATATAAAGAAAACAATGAAAAGCTTACAGAAATGAAAGAGAGAAAGAAGAATCCCCAACATGCTCCAAAAGAGGATAATTGATGTTTCACACTTGTTCTTCTCCTCTCCAAGATCCAAATGGGTGATTCTAAGTAGCTCTCAGCCTTTAGCACAAAACTATGGATGACATGAAGATTTTAGAGTGGTTGAAAGATGATCTAAAATCTATTGCTATGAAAATGTTTAGACTAAGATTGCTATGAGAAAGCTCTATGAACATACAAGTATAATAAAAATGCAAAATGCTTCCTCCTTTTCTTGAGAAATGAGGTCCTTTTATAGGGAAAAATGCTGATTGAATGGCCAAGATTGAGTGAGCTTGTGAAGGGCTAGGATTGATGGGTTTGTGATCCATGTGATGACTTTCAACCCAATCCCATGATGGAACGTGTCAACATGAGATGGCTTGAGAGGAGAGGGAAGAAACATTAAATTCTTGAGATGACATGAGGGTTACCCTAGGAGGGCTTGGTTAGGCTTGAGTTAGTGGATAAAGCTTTTATCCAAGGGTAATGATTTTATCCAATAGATAAACTCTTGTGCAAGAGTTAATGGAGATAACCATGGTCAAAGCAATGAATGCTTCGAGAGACCCATGAGTTAAATGAGGTTTGAGATAGGGGGAGAGTATATAACCATGTGGGTAAGTTGAGTTAACCATTAATGGTTATGTAAGAGCCATAAAGGCTTTGAAAGACTTTGGGGGTTAACTTGTTGAAGAATAAAAGCCTTTAATGCATTTCAAAGACTTTGAGGCATTTTTGAGAAGTGACCTTTGTTTGGGAATGTGAAAATGATTAGAGAGGGGGATTAGGCTAATTAAAGGGGGTTTAGAAGAATTATTAGAAGGAAGCTAGTGGGCAAGTGGGTTTGGTGGGTGAGAGAAAATACGATTTTTTTAGAAATAAAATCTATTTATTTGTACAACTTGCATTGTAGGAAAATGCAAGTGGGGTGGGATTTTTAAATAAATTTTTGATTTATTTAAAAGGGGAATTTGATTTGTGTTTTTAAATAAATGTTGATTTATTTAAATGAGAGGAATGAGGTAAATTAAATAAATTAGATTTATAATAACTGGCTTATAGACATGGATTTTAATTTAAATAAATTTATGTAATTTAATTAATTTAAAATAGAAGAATGGGGATTGAATGAATTAATTAAATGTGAATTTAATTAATAGAGGAATATTAGCGTATCAAATAAATATTAAATATTTATTTAATCTAGTGGACATATTTATGTGTCTACCTTTTCCCCTCTTTGAGATGATGTGGTTTATCACATTGTTTCAATGAAAAATAAGGATAGTATGTGCCGCAGTATGCACCAAGGTAGTGGTTAAGTATGCCCCCTCTAGAGATGGGACAAAATTTTAGAAAATTGGGCGATCTCTCAAAAAATAGAATGAAGTTAGGAGACGGTAGAATACAGGAATTTAGAAATAATGGTGAAAGAATGGGAGAAGACATAATGAATATGGAGAAATGAGAGGTTTCTAAAGTTCACAAGGACCACAACAATGAGCGGGGTGAAGTAGGATTAGGGCTAGGGGGTGTATAATTGGAGGGGAAGGGGTAAAATTGTCTCATTTGCACCTATCTCCCTGGCAGTTTGGAGCTCTGATAGTGATCTTGGGTGAAGGAGTGAGCAACAGTCATCATGGTGGTGCATATAGAAGATCACCGACTAGAGCGAATTCATTGATACCAGTGGCCAGAGGACTACGGACTGTCAGTACGCAAATGTTTAATTTTTCTTTTGATGCATTTTTAGCATGTTTTTCCAAGTGTCAAAGTCCAAAGAAGACAATAGCAATAGACCTATGTTTTAGCACTTTTGTCCCATAAAGTAGGTCTATTGTGCCACAATAATGCTTTTGTATAGCTTGTTTAGCATGTTTGTTATTGTAGAACATTTGTATCATAGGTATAGTGCTTTCGTAGTTCTAGCACTTTTGTGTGACTGTTGTGATGCATTTGTTATGAAATAGCGCAATTGTATAATTTTGGTAGCTCCATTATTTTGTTAGCGCTTTTGTGCATTAGTTGTAGCGCTATTGTCAGCAAAGTGATGCAATTATGATAGATGCCCCACTGTTAGATAAAATATCACTTGATGCCTGTGTTGATTGATTGATTGGTTGTTTTGGTGAATCATAGCAGCCCCATTGAAACTAGGTCATTGTTATAAATGCCTATTGTAGTCTAAGATTTCCATAATTGATTACCTATTGAGACCCAAAGATAATTGATTAAGAAGTATCTATTGATAGTCTAGGTTGAAACTTTAAGAAATTTTGTAGAAAAATAACTGATATGTGTTGATATGTGTAGGAGGAGCTACCCATCCTGCAGATGCAAGAGAGACATCCAACAACATAGAAGCTACGTGAGTAGTTGTCTAAGTTGGAGATTGATTGTGTGAGTGCGACTAGATTATACTGGATGATGTATGTGCCTGTGATTCAGACAAATTGTGGATTGCTGACAACACTAGCCGAGCGGTGGCATAGCGAGATATGCTCGTTTCATTTGGCAATGGGAGAGATGTCGGTGACCTTGGAGGATGTATGGCAGATACTACAAATTCCAATCAGAGGGGAGCTTGTAATGTATGATCGCCACCTGGGGACATCAGCCTTATGGAGGATATTTACCGAGGATGTATATATTGAGGATGGCTCCATGGCTTGGGAGCACATAGCAGCACTCCATGAGCCACTACCATTGGTGCTAGTAGGTATTGTTAGGGGTTTGATTTTCCCTAATCAACATTCTCATGGATTGGTCGTTGGTTGGGGCCACATGCTAGAAGAGATGGTTACAAAGGGGACCCATTATGCATGGGGGCCATGTGTGTTGGTGTACCTCTACAGGGACTTACATGAGGTAGTATACCGAGAGAGTATATCACTAGGTATAGGGATCACGTTGTTACACATTTGGGCTTGGGAGCACTTTCTAGTCACACAACTAGTGTGTATGAGGTTTAGGGTGATAGATCAACCCTATGTATTTATGTATGGAGGTTTGATGACCTAGCCCCATTTGGGGAAGTTGGATTTTTGGTGTAGTGCATTAGAAGACTTAGATAGGGTCATATGGAGGTCGTACACTGATTGTGAGGCTTGGGAGGATGATGGAGAGGCCTTACCATATGTATATGTGACTCAATTTTTGATTGGTTGCAGATCCCATATTATGGAGAGATAATTGCTAGGGAGAGTGATGAGACAGTTTGGGCAGAGGCAAAGTATGTCAAGGGGTTTGAGGGAGTATGCACGAGTAGTGTGCAAGAGATATCAGTGGGGGCCGATTTTGCCCTATGATTAGGCCCTTGCAGAGTTCCAAACATAACAGGTGAGACCATGGCAGATGAGTCCAAAGATTGCAGATGTTGGGGTGACATAGGAGTATACATAATATCGCACCACTCATCTAATTTCATGGATCTCAGATCTCACAGAGCTCATGCCACCATTTGAGGATGACAAAGCACCATGATAGGAGAGGAGGAGGAGATTAGGCATGGGTGGTGGAGGTGGATTTAAAGGTGGAGTAGGTCGGGGAGGTTTTGGAGGAGGAGGTGGTGGAGGTGCTGGGGGAGGTGGACTAGGTGGAGGAGGATGGTTACAAAGGAGAGGAAGAGGTGGGCAGCTATTACAAATGTCGCAGGGTCTGCTCATATAGGGAGCAACGAGAGTAGGAGGGAGAGATGTTGGTGGTGGAGAGGGAGATGATGAGATGATGGAGATGGGATAGGGAGTCGCGGGTGGGGAAGAGGGAGACCTACGAGATGTGGTGCTTTTACTTTCCCCTCTTTGAGACGGTGTATTTTATCGCGTCATTTCAAAGAAAGAAAGATAGGTATGAGAAATATGCCCCAAAAATGTTAATTTAGTGGGTGGTATGCCCCCTCGAGAGATGGGATAAAATTGCAGAAAATTGGGTGATCTCTCCAAAAAATAAGAGAAAGAAGTTAGGGGATGGTAGAGCGGGATGGAATTTAGAGGAAATGGCAAGAGAATGTAGGAAAATGGGGGTAAAATGGAGAAACGGAGAAACATCAAGCTAGTGAGTACACGGGGGTCATAGTGTAAATGATTGATATTGTACAATTGATCAAAATTGGTTGGATAATCTGGTGCAATCAGTTGAATTGCCTTGGTTGAGTCAAACCATGATAGTTGATGTTAGTTGTTCACTTGGACAGGATAAGGTCTGAGTAAGTGAGTCAAATTGACCTGATGAGACTTAGACAATTGATGTAATTGCTCAATGAAGTCAAGGTATTTGAAGCAGAATACTCGTTGAGACTTAGACAATTGATGTAATTGTCTATTTTGATTGTGTTTGATTGGTTGATCAATTGATAGTGTTTGCATTGTAGGTTGTTTGTGGTGTTTGTTGGAATTAGCATACCTATTGAGACTAGGGAATTGATGTAAATGCTTGTTGTAGTTGAGGTGTGCATGAGTCAATGTACCTATGTAGACAAAGTAACTTTTTTTGCTTATAGGATGATGTAGGTAACATAGGTTACGTAGCCCCTCCTTTTAGAGATAGATGGTGATGAATGTGGCTTGACTGGTTTGATGGGAAACGATGCATAGTATGCAATTATGATGATGACCTAGATAGGGAGAGTGAGGGGGGGGATTCAATGTTAGATAGAAGGTATGAAGGACCTAGTACTCATTCCAATGGAAGAGGATCAAAAAATAGAGTATCCATTGTCATGACGATGTATGAATGATATGCAGTGATATGGAATTATGGATGGATGGAATGCAACCGAATGCAATATATACAGATGAGATGAAATGGTGATCCATGGCATATTCACAATGCTTAATTTTAATCATCGAGCATGGTAGTATCGATCTTGCCCTAGGTATCAGAAACCAAGGTTGAGTGTATCACTTGTAAGCAAACATTGTAGACAAGGAAAGTTCCCCTCCATTCTAGTTCATGTAAAAATGGTCGAGGTGTACGTTGTAGTTAGTAATCCATAGGGGTCCATGACTGTATTTTTGCATAGGATCACGTAGCTTAGTGAACTTCCCATGTAGACACTATTAGTATATGCCCCAAAACTTCATTGGAATAATTTGCAGACAACAAACAAAGAAAAAGATATCAAGAACCATCCTGGCTACTTTAATCACTTCTGGATATCCTAGAGTAGCATAGGAACCTAATATAAATAAATAAATAAATAACTGACCAAGTGCTTATCAGCCGAACAATTTTTTTTTGTCAAAGAAAATGTTACCATGTCTTGTTTGTGGGGAAGGGTGCATCCTTCTGAAGATGGTTGTGTGCAAATGTTTTGATTGGTTGGTTGATTTGTTAGGTGGTTATCATTTGAGTAGCTCAAAATTTTGTTTTGTGTCTTTTGCGATGCGTATGTACAAGGATTAATATACTTTGTAATATTTTTTATTGATTTTGACATTTTTGCCATGTTTTTAGATTTTTTTTAATGTTGTGAATGTTTTTGGTATTCTTTCAAGATATTTTTGAATGAGAAATTCAATGTATCACAAGCATGGATAATCCACTCCCATCAGTAGGTTTAAGAACATTTACCCCCAGTTAGATGGTGGTGTGAAAGCGTGATGCGGGATACATGAAGTAATAACCCTGATTGCAAATCAATAACAAGCCTTGGTATAAATGATAGATGAATGGATGTGATCACAACAAGTCTGAAAGACAATAGAGCCATAGCCTTTACGAATGACACTCGTTTACCAGGTTTTCACCACTGTACTTACCCAAGGCACCACCAGAGTGGTTTTTACTATTTGGATGAATGATTTTTCATTACTATTTTCTTAATTTTTTTTTGTGCTTTATTTAGGACTATTTCCAGAATGTTTTTGGTATTTTCTGATATTGAAGGAACTTGATTCTCTACACAACTTATGTATGAAACCTTTTGAGATGCATGTTGTTGACCAGATCTGCTAGTGGTTCTCCTTTTGAAGTTTCTAACTGATATGCCCCAAACCTAAATACGACAGTGATGACATATGGACCTAGCCAGTTGGATTCAAATTTTCCTCAGTGTTCTTTGTTCAATTGATTGTGAGGATTATCCTTGAGAACAAGATCACCTACTTAAAATGTGTGAGGTTTGATCCTATGATTGTAGCTTCTTCTCATACACTGGTGATAGGGTTTTAGGTGATTGTAGGCAGCTTGTCTCTTTTCATCAAGCAGTTCCAAGTCCTTAAGATGTGAGACTTGGTATTCTTCATCATTTATTATATTGTGTAAGGAGACCCGTAGAGATAGTAATTCCACCTCAACAGGAAAGATGGCTTCTTCTCCCTAAACTAGTGAGTAGGGGGTTGCGCCTATAGGGGTTTGAATGCTAGTTCTATATGCCCATAGTGGTGGATTCAAACGAATATGCCAATCATGACTACATCATTGCCTTTCTTTTTGAGGATCCTCAATATATTCTTATTAGATGGTTCAACTTGACCATTGCCTTGTTGGTAATATTGGGTGGAAAAATGGTGTTGGATATGAAACTTCTCACAGAGTTCACGGACATCTTGATTTTTGAAAGGGAGCCTGTTATTTATGATGATAGACATGGGTACACCATATCCGTAGATGATGTAATTGAGGATGAATGAGGTGATCTTCTTCCTGGTGACTTGGGTGAGTGGAGCTTCGATCCACTTGGTGAAGTACTGTGTGGCGGTAAAGATAAATTTATGACCGTTGGATGAAGATGGGTGGATTTTACCCACAAGGTCAAGTCCCCATTAACAAAGGGGCCATGGTATTGTGATAGGTTGTAATTACTATGCTGGGGCATGTATCAAATATCTGTGAACTTGGCACTTCTTGCACTTTCTAATAAAATAATAGAAGTCCTTCTCCATGGAGGGCCAATAGTATCGGGATCGCATGATTTTCTTTGCTAGTGAAGGTCCACTTGAGTGAGACCCACAAATTCCTTCATGTACCTCTTCTAAGGCTCTTTTTATCTCATCTTGTTTCAAACATAGAAGGAGAGTACCATCAAGACTTTGTCTGTATAGGGTTTCGACAATGATGGTGTATCTAGCGATTTAGCGGATAAAGATTTTTTGTTGGTTGTTTGATTGGATAGGGGGAAGTGTGGTGTAGGAGTACCTAAGCACCAAGAGGCTACAGGAAGACAAAATAAAATTCATGAGTAAATTCAATCACATTTGAGTTTTTAAATTCATTTTAAGTCATGGTGAATCAATATGTAAGGCTAATTAGAGCCATTTGCAAAAAGTTGTCAAATTGTCCTAGTTAAGGTCTTAATTGGTCAAATGGGTTAAAAATTGTGAAATGACCCTTGGAATGGTAATAAGAATGTATAAGATTTTTAAATGGTCATTTGGACATGTATTGAAGGTTTTTGTAAAGCCATGAAGTAATTTGTGCAAAAGTGTAAGAGTTGTCAACTTGACAACAAAATGTTGTCAAGCAAAGTTGCAAAAGGGGTTAAAAGTTGGTTATGAGACATAGTTGTACGGTCAAAACTAACCAAGAGTCTATAAAAAGGCATTATATGGTCGTTCCAAATAAGAAAGAGAAGAAAGGGAAGAAAGGATAACATTTTGATACATTTTGGTGCATTCTACTATTGTCATTTTGATTGGCTTTCAAGTTTTTCTGTTAGTTTCAGGTCTTGTATGACCATGTATGGCCTTGAAACCTTTGTATATATATAATTTATAGTTATATATGTGAATTAAATTTTGTTTCCTTTTGATTTGGAGTGATTATCATTATAAATGAAGAAGTTATGGAATTTTTGGTGAAAGTTGTTGATTGCAGATTTGAGGTTTTTAGAGAACAGTCATGTTAAAGCGTATGGTATGGACTCATATGGAATAATTATGACCTCTAAATAGATTTAATAGAAATATATGTGAATCCTCTTTCTTTTGATTTTGTTCTGAGACATTTTTGTTTATATTTGTGGAAGTTATGAATATTTTGGTGAAAACTGGTTTTAAACTGTCTTTAATAGAGTTGTAGGCAATGATTTGTCTTTATATAATGATTAAACCAGTGGAAAATTTAATGGATTACATATTATGAAATTCAATCCATAAAGGGTTCATGTGAAATTGTTTTTAGATCATTTTTATTTTGTTTTTTCAAAGATATTTGATGCCCTAGGCAGACTGGGCATGCACATGCTTTGTTTGGGGACAACAGAAATGGGTCTCAATGCAATAGCCATAACTTCTAATAGAACCATTGGATGTGGATAATTGTTGGATATGTTGTTTTTAATCTAGTTGTTCAAGGTAGGACTAAAGGGATTGAGGTGGTTTTATCTGGTTAGAGAGTTATAGACCTCTGTGTACAAGTCTATCCAAGGGGACAACAAGCTGACAAGTTTGGTACCTAGATTAAGTTTATGTTTTCTTGATTGATTGATTGTTGAAGTATGATGAAATATGCCTCTAATGAGATTTTCTAATGATGAAAATATGGATTGATCAACATGATCCTAGAGTTGTGATTGGTTTTCGAGGATGCTTTGCATCAAATTGGTATCAGAGCTCAGAAGATTTTGAGTGTGTAGATAGAGCGCCGAAAGAGGCAATCTACACCAGGATTTTGGGTGGAGCAAAGGTTTTGGAATTGATTCTTGTTATTGAGTTTTTATGGTTGCAGGTGCACGTTTGATCACTGCATGTGGGAATATAGGAAGGTTTGTCAAGAGGGCCAGAGAAGATGGTCCATTGGGTGTCGCCAAAAGTCTTGGGGAGAGAGTCATGAAGGGACTCCCAGGTGAGGGACAAAGGTTATTGGTGTTTGTAGAAGCATCGAGGAGTGGACTTCAGATTAGAGATGCACCTTAGAGGAAGCCAACATACACTTCATTGATAGGAGTCACATTTGAAGGATAGAAAGAGCACAATAGAGGCATCAATCTAGTGATGAAGATGAAGAGGCAAAGTTTTGTTTGCAGGTTCTTAACCAGAGCATTTCCATGGGACATGGAAACATTTCAAGGTCCAGAGTATGGTGTGGGAGTACCAAAGCGCTAAGAGGCTACAAGAAGATAAAATACAATTCATGAGTAAATTCAATCACATTTGAGTTTTTATGTTCATTTTAAGTCATGGTGAATCAATATGTAAGGCTAATTAGAGCCATTTGTAAAAAGTTGTCAAATTGTCCTAGTTAAGGTCTTAATTGGTCAAATGCATTAAAAATTATGAAATGACCTTTGAAATGGTAATTAACATGTATAAGATTGTTAAATGGTCATTTGGACATGTATTGAAGGTTTTTATAAATCCATGAAGTCATTTGTGCAAAAGTGTAAAAGTTGTCAACTTGACAACAAAATGTTGTTAAGCAAAGTTGCAAAAATGCAACAAAAGTTGCAACAGGGGTTAAAAGTTGGTTATGAGAGGTATTTGTAAGGTAAAAATTGACCAAGAGTCTATAAAAAGGCATTTTATGGTCATTATAAATAATAAAGGGAAGAAATGGAATAAAGGATAACATTTTGATACATTTTGGTGCATTCTACTATTGTCATTTTGATTGGCTTTCCAATTTTTATGTTGGTTCTAAGATTTGTACAACCATGTATGGCCTAGAAACCTTTGTATATATATAGTGGACAGTTATATATGTGAATTACCTTTCTTTTCCTTTTTTTTTGGAGTGATTATCATTAGAAATGAAGAAGTTATGGAATGTTTGGTGAAAGTTGTTGATTGCAGATTTGAGGTTCCCTGAGAACAGTCATGTTGCAGCGTATGGTATGGACTCATATGGACTAATTATGAACTCTAAATAGATTTATTGGAAATATATGCGAATCCTTTTTCTTTTACTTTTGGTGTAAGATGTTTTTGTTTATATTTGTGGAATTTATGAAGATTTTGGTGAGAACTGGTTTTAAACTGTCTTCAATGGAATTGCAAGCAATGATTTGTCTTTATATAATGATTAAACCATTATAAAATTTAATGGATTAAATATTATGAAATTAAATTCATAAAGGTTTCATGTGAAATTGGTTTGAGATCATTTGGGTTTTTTTTTTGAAAGATACTTGATGCCCTAGGTGAACTGGGCATGCACATGCTTTGCTTGGGGACAATAGAAATGGGTTTCAATGCAGAGGCCATAACTTTTAATTGAACCATTGGATGTAGATAATGTTTGGATATGTTTTTTTTAATCTAGTTTTTCAGGGTCGGATTGAAGGGAGTGAAGTGTTTTTATCTATTTAGAGATTTATAGACCTCTTTGTACAGGTCTATCCAAGGGGACAACAAGTTGACAAGTTTGGTACCTAGATTAAGTTTATGTTTTCTTGATTGATTGATTGTTGAAGTATGATGAAATATGCCTCGAATGAATTGTTATCATGATGAAAATATGGATGGATCAACATGATCCTAGAGTTGTGATTGGTTTTCTAGGATGCTCTGCATCAAAGTGTTTGGTCACATAGGTAAGTGAAAAACTCACCGTATCATGGGGAGTCGGAATTGATAAGGTGACATATCATTTCAGATTCATGGATATCATAAGTGGGGATCCAAAGTTGTTCCACAAAGAACTCATAGTGTGTCAAATTTTGTGAAAGATCTAGGAGAGATGCAATTGTAGCTATTGCGTTGGTAGCTCAATTTTGATCACTTGGTATTTGCTAAAATGTGATAGTTGTAAATGATTCTTTGAAACTATCCACCATCCTTTTGTACAACATGAGATTATCATCTTTTGTTTGCTATTTATCAGTGACTTGTTGGATGAGCAGCTAGTAATATCCATATACTTGTAGCTCTTTTAGATTCCATTGCATGGCCAATCTAAGTCTTGTGATCAAGGCCTCATATTCTGCTATATTATTTGTGCATGAAGAAGTGAGTCGGTATGACTATGGGATACTATCACCTTGAGGTGTGATAAAAATAATACCTACCCTTGAGCCATGTCTAGTGTATGAGCCATCAAAATATAGGTTCTAGGGGTGTAGATGTGATAATGAAAATTTCCTCATCCGAAAAGTTGGAAATAAGAGGATGGTCACCTTTGAGTGGTGCATCAACCAACTAATCTGCAATAACCTATCCCTTGCTATCTTTGTGGTCCACATACTCAATATAAAATTCACTTGGGATCATAACCCATTTGGCCAAGTGGCCTGTAAATGCTGCCTTATTGAGTAGGTACTTGACTGATCCTATCTTGGTAATAAGTTGTACTTTGTGCATTAACATGTAGTGCCTTAATTTGGTGGCTACCAAGATAATTGTTAGGCAAGCTCGCTCAATAGGTGTGTAATTCAGTTCATATCCTACCAATGTTCGAGAGATGTAGTAGATAGCACATTATTTTCTTTCGACATTATGTTGTGCAAGCAATACCCCTAATGATGTGGTTGTAGCTGAGATGTATAACAATAGAGGTCTGCTTGGATCTGATGAAATCAACAATGGTGTATTCATTAGGTAGTTTTTAAGAATTTGGAATGCTTGTTGGCATTTTGCATCCCATTGAAAGTGGATATTTTTATGTAATAGATGGGTGAAGGGATGACATTTATCAACCAATTGTGCAATGAACCGTCGAATGGATTGTAGTCTCCCTTGTAATATCCTCAATTGATTGATATTCTTTGGAGGTGGCATTTCCATGATTGCCTTGACTTTCACAGGATCTACCTCAATGCCTTTACTTGAGACACTATATCCTAAGAGATTCCTGGAAGTTACTCAAAAGACACATTTCTTTGGATTGAGACAGACGTGGTATTGTTCCAATTTGTTGAAGATTTTATCTAGTACTACAATATGACCCTCTCTTGTTAATGATTTAGCTAGTTAATCATCCACATAATCTTTCATTGTTGTGTGCATCATGTCTTGAAAGATGGTAGTCATGGATATTTGATATGTTTCCCCTGCATTCTTTAGACCAAAGCGCATTACATTCCAACAGTATGTTCCCCATGGATGTGTGAAAGCAGTTTTGTGTTGATCCTCTGGAGCAATTTTAATTTGGTTGTATCCTAAAAAAGTCATCCATGAGAGAAAGCATCACATGACCTGCTATTACATTGACAATCATGTCGATGTTTGGTAAGGGAAAGTCATCTTTAGGACATTCTTTGTTTAAATCTTTGAAATCCGTACAGATACAGATGCCCCCTTTAGGTTTATCAACATGTACAATATTGGAGATCCATTCTGCATAATCAATTGGTTTGATGAAACCAACATCCAAGAGATTTTTAAGTTCGGCCTTGACAAGAACAACAATTTGTGTGTGCATCTTTCTGAGCTTTTGTTTGATAGGTTTAGCTCCTGCTATAGTTAAGTGATGCATGACCAAATCTAGATCTAAGTCGGGCATGTTTGCATAGGACCATGCAAAGTTGATTAGGCGCTTTTGGAAGAATTCCACAAAGTTTGGCTCTTCTTCAGGAGTTAATAGAGATGCCAAATGTATTTTGTGAGGAGTCTTAGGGGTCCCCACATTGAATTTTTTTATTTCTTCTATCTAGATGGTTGATCTCTCTGGATTCGTACTAAAGGGGAGGATGTCAAACCTTTCTTCCTCAGGCACCTCAGAGAGGTTTTCACCTTTGGATACACTCTTTGTTTTTACTATTTTGGGATCAAAAGTGCCACCATGTGGTTTTCACTAGAAGATCCATGCTTTATTGTAATATATTTGTAGTTGAAAGGTTTGGCATCTACCCCAAAGTATGCTACGTTGTTAAGTTCAATGACAAACCCAGTTTTATGATCTTTGCTTGGTATTTCATCCCATAATTATAGAAAGTCTATGAGTGCCTCATCATTTTGGAAATGGTCAAGGCATGGGGGATTTGGCTGGTTCCATTTGATGAGTTTGGGATGAATGATAGGAATTACTTCATCAATTAAGTTGAGTTTGCAAGAGGCATCAGTGAGGGTTAATATGGAGGCATGAAGTTCATTGATGGTTCTCTCCTTGTCAGATTCAGGCATAAGATTTGACATAGGGCCTGTGGAAGTTTCTTCTAGCTCAGGATCCCAATTTTTTTAAATCCATGCTTCTCCATAAGTTGGTATATCCTTATGAGGTGGTGGAGGTGATGTTTCTTCCTTGTCCAATTCATTTAAATGCACTGAATCCCATTTCCACTCATGTGAGTTTGTCTCAGAATCACCCTCTCGCATATGATTACTATACCAAACTGGTGATGAGTTGATACTTTGTTATATTTTTATTCTTAGAACTCTTGAGTTTTTGTTATCTTTTGGTTTGCATAGTAGTAGTAATATATTGGAAGTTGACTATATGTATTCCATATGTTAAGTTTGAACTTATTAAATCATGTTCTACCTTTGCCAGTCTATTCCTGCAGCCAAGTCATTTATTCCTATAGCCATGTGGATTATTTAGGGTAATATCATATGTGAATTAATAGATGTGTTAGTTAAATAAAATGTGTATGTATGTCCTTGTATGCTATTTTTGTTGTAGTGCAGGTAATAAAAGATGCCATGGTGGATGTTCTCCTATCGCGCCTGATGAAGGAAAGGATACGTATGAGATAACTGAAGATCAAACTATAGAGGATCTGAGCAAGCGCAAGGTACTGCGTAAGCAGAGCAGTCAAGCGACATTACCAATGTCTAACTTCAGTGGGCATTGAATTTTCAAATACTGCCATGACATGTAAAGACTGCGGTGTGGTTCAGATCCACATTTCCTATAGCATAGCTCTAGTTATCTTCTTTATCAATCAATCATCCACCTCTTCTTCTGGGCGTGATTTGTGTGGTCTTTTGTAGTTAGTTTATTTTTAATAAATATACCTTCTTCTTCTCAAGAGATGGACAAAAAGGAGAAGAAGAGAGCAGAGAATTTTTGATAGTCATTCTTGAGTTTCTTTTTAAAACTATGTAATCACTTACAGAAAAAGATGAATAAAAGTTATGTTATTTTGATCTATTAAGAGTTGTTTTTCGAGAAGCCTAGTATCACTCAGCCAAGGGGGCCCACTTGGTGAGTGATCCTGTGTGTTCGTTAAAATTAGTTTTCTTTCCTTAGCAGCAGTACAAGTTCTTGCATTGACTATTCCTGCAGCCACTAGAAATAGATCCACTGACTTTTCCTGCAGCCAAGCCAGAACAGAGTAATTCTTGTTTATCCATATTGAATTTATCCAGCATTGCTTTTTAGAATTTATACAGAATTCTTTATGTAGCCTTTTTACTTTTTCCACATAATGTTAGTTGATGCAGTAATGCAGAATAGTTGTTACAGGAACTTAGTGCATATATAGTGCAGACCCATTTCAAGTACTACATCCCTGGGTTGACAATCAAATGAACACTAGCTATGGAAATAGTGACTTTACCAAATGAATGTTCAAACTTCGGATTGAGACTTCAATTAGAGTTATTATTCTTATTGTTGGGGTGAACATTTTTGGCACCGTTGACGAGGATGGTGTCAAACTAAGAACCTGTTATGGTTATTATCTTTTCAGTTTTTAGTTAATTGTTTTATTTTTTGGCATACTTGATTGTTCGAATTTTTTTTATGAATCTACATGCATAGATGAAGAAGAGATGTTCTAGGTAGATTTCTGCCTAGCCATCCTAATCATGCAAAAAATAATTCCTCAGATATAAATCCTTTTGCTGAACTTTAACAAACTACAGAGAATTTGAATAACCCTGAATCTGAATTCCCAGAAGGTAGTGTTCATTTCCTCTTTGGACCTCAAGAAGAAGAATTGCATATAGTAACAACCCCCACAAGTCCAATGCAAGGAAACCCACCTCCTCGTAGAAATAATCCACCACCACAACCAGACCCAATGTTTGAGTTCCCTATATATGATCAGCATGATAATGATAATCTCAAGAACATTCCAACTTCTTCCCTCCCTAAATTCTATGGATTGGTGACAGAGGACCCAGACACATTTTTGTTTGAGTTTGATGTTCTCTGTAGGAGTTTTGACTATACCACAAATGTCCATAGAATAAAAAATTTTCCTGCCACCTTGAAGGAGTCTTCCTTGAGATGGTTTATGAGCTTGGGTAGTAGCACAACAAAATACATGGGATGAGATGAAACAGTTGTTTCTTGCAAAATACAAAGATTACTGTAGAGGCACTGATCGTCATGGGGATGAAATCTTTAGAATGACACAAAAAGAAGATGAGAGTCTTGAAGATTATCTGGAAAGATTCCTATTTAGTGTAAAAAATTTCTAAACATAGTACTCTCAATGAAGATTCCCTCAAGTTGATATTTTTTAGGGGAATCAGGAGCACCATCATCAACATCTGGTACTAGAGTTTCTAGATTGGTACTTAGCCATTTATTGAAAGACTTTAAGGAGGACATTATAAATAATATGACTACCTAGTTGGATACACTTGCAGCTAAGAAGAAGCATGAAGAATCTGATGCATTTATTGTAGAATTTTGCCCTCATGGTAGACAACGAAAGAAGGATTGTTGTTACAAAATGGTTGCAAATGTGGAAGTTCCTGAATTCAAGCCAATACAAGGTGAAGATGAGCAAGTCTTCTATGTTTCTCAAAGATGGCCAAATTTCCAAAGACAAGGTATGCCTCTAGATCCACTTTCTTTTTCTGGTTATAGTGGAAATTCTTATGTGCCAAATACTCAATGGCAACCACCTTATGCTCAAAATCTTGGTAATTATCAAAATTGGTATGGTTCTCAAGCCGAAGGGCAACATATTGGTAATCAAATACCATAGTGGCAACAACCACAAGGTAATTGGTACCCACCTCAAAGGCAAGGAAGTCAATTTCAACAAAATAGGCAACCTACTTCTCAATGGAGGGGGAGTCAACCATGGAATGCCCAATCTTCTGGTTATCAATAGCCTATTCAACAACCACAACCTCCTGCAATAATGCCTCCTTCTGCAGCCACTGCAGTCCCACCTAAGCCAACATAGTTGCTTGCTCAACCACTACCAAATCCTAATATTAAGCCTCAGCAACAACAACAAGCTTATTCAACAGGTCTTAATCAATACCCAGCCTATTCTCTATCTCTAAGTCATATTCACCTCCAATCTGGGACAACTCGGCCTAATCCATCTCCTCTAGTTATTACTGAGGTACCAGAAGAACAAGAAATCTTTGATCCAATAGATCCAGTCCCTCAGAAGTAGATATCACTACCATTTCCCCAGAGATTGCAAGAAAAAGAGGTTCCCACAGAACAAGAGCAAGGCTTTGATATTATAGATCAACTGAAACATATTTGTGTTAAAATTCCATTGTTGCAAGCAATAAAAGATGTTCGCATATATGGTAAGGCACTAAGAGAAACATGTTTAAAAAATCCTGGTAGGAAGAAGAAGGATCCACAAGCAGTGCATGTTATGGGTCAATTGGCAAATATTATATTTGGAAAGGTTGCAATTCCAAAATATTCTGATCTAGGTAGTCCTGTTGTAAGCATAGTCATTAATGGCAACCAGATAAGAAATGTTTTAATTGATTTAGGGGCAACCATTAATGTGATGACAAGAGAAGTAATTAAACAGCTTGAAATCAATAGTATAAGGCCTACACCCACAGTTCTACAACTTTTTGATAGTTCTACATTAAGACCTGATGGTATCATTGAGGATGTAATGGCTATTTTGGATTCCTGAGAATACCCTGCAAACTTTATGATTTTATCTCCAAAGGCAACATTGGGAAGATATCTGGTGATTTTGGGAAGACTTTGGCTTGCCACGATTGATGCATATATTGGATGTAGATCTAGGGATATGACTATTTCAGATGGGAATTCTACAAAAACATTAGCCTTGTATTCTCTTGCACAACCCCAGCTTGATCAACAACAAGTCATTTGGCCTATTTTAGGAGAAGAAACTGAGGGAGTTGACTCTATTAATCATCTTATGATGATTAATTGAGGGCCATTCATGCAATTACATGATGCAAACTCAATTATTTATCAAATTCTAATAAACAAATTGATACAAGAACAACAATTGCAAGAGTTGGTTCCGAATATTGCAGGTTTGGACTTTCCTGCAGCCATTGCTATATTGCATACTCTGTTGCCGCAGGAAGTATCTTCTTCTAATTTTTTTGATATAAACTAGATTGATCTTAGTATCAAGATAGAAGTTGATTTGAATAAATGTTTGAATATCAATAGAGATCTTTCAGATACTCAAAAATAGGCCCTTGTGGATTTGCTGAAATATCATAAAAATGCTTTTGCATGGGATTACAAGGATATGCATGGGATAGATCCAACAGTTTTCACCTGCTATATCTATATTAAAGAAGAGAGTTGCCCACTCAGAGAACCTCAAAGAAGAGTTAATCCCGCCTTGAAGGAGATAGTTAAAGAAGAATTACAGAAGTTGTTAAAGGTCGGGTTTATCTATCCTATCTCTGATAGCCAATGGGTATCACCTTTGGTCATAGTCCCTAAGAAAGGAGGAAAATGGAGAGTATGTGTTGATTATAGAGCCCTAAACTTAGCAACAAGAAAAGATCATTTTTTATTACCATTTGTGGATCAGGTATTGGATTCCTTAGCTAGTAAAAGATACTTTTCATTCCTTGATGGATTCAGTGGTTACAATCAAATTCAGATAGCCCTAGAGGATCAAGAGAAGACAACATTCACTTGTCCTTAGGGCACATATGCATATTTTGTTCTTCTTTTTGGGTTGTGTAATTCTCTAGCCACTTTTCAAAGAGCAGTGATCAATATCTTTTCTTATATTTCTCAAGACACTGTGGAAATCTATATGGATGACTTTACAACTTATGGTTCTGAATTTGAACAAGCATTAGGGAACCTGAAAAAAGTTTTGCAGCAATGTGAAGACTATAGTTTGTCATAAAATAGTGAGAAATGCTTCATCATGATGCAAGAAGGAATATTCCTTGGTCATCATATCTCTGTAAAAGCAATACAGGTGGATCCAACAAAGATTGAAGTCATTCAAAATATCAATGCCCCTGTGAAGCAAAAGGATGTAAGAAGTTTCCTTGGTCATACTGGATACTACAGAAGGTTTATCAAGGATTTCAGTAAAATTGCAAGTCCCTTATATTCACTACTTACCAAGGATATAGAATTTAAATGGACCTCAACATGCAATGAAGGTTTCTTAAAGCTTAAGCATACCTTGACTCAAGCACCAGTTCTTAAAGGTCCAAATTGGTCTTTACCATTCCAAATCCATATTGATGCATCTGATTATGGAATAGGGGCAATCTTAGGAAAGAAGATTGACAAATTGGAAAATGCAATATATTATATTAGCAAGAAATTATAGGGACCTGAGTTGAACTACACAGTCACTGAAAAGGAAATGTTAGCTTATATATATGCACTCAACCAATTCAGGCACTATATCACATGATATCCTATATTTGTGCATATAGATCATACTACAATCAGATATCTCATGAATAGGCCTTTAATAACTAGTAGATTGGCTCGCTGGTTGTTGTTGATGTAGGAATTTGATGTCACAGTTGTTGATAAACCAGGGAAGTCTAATGTGGTTGTAGACTATCTTTCAAGACTACAGTTACAAGAAAATTTTACAGAAATAGATGATGCTTTTCTAGATGAACATTTATTTCTTATCCAAGCTCATACTCCCTGGTATGCTGATATTGCCAATTATTTAGCTGCTGCTAAAATGCCAATTCATTTCTCTCCTAAGGAAAGAATATTGTTAGTTGAAAAAAGTTTTAACTTCTCATGGATTGCTAATTGTTTGTTTTATACTAGGCCTGACCAAGTCATGAGAAGATGTGTGAGAGAAGATGAAACATATGATATCTTGCATGCATGTCATGATGAGCCATGTGGAGGACATTTTGCTGCCAAAAGAACAACACTGAAAGTACTAAATACAAGATACTATCGGCCCACATTACACAAGGATGTAACACAGTATACAAGGAGCTATGATAGATGCCAATGTATGGGAAGACCTACAAAATCTGATGAAATGTTATTATATCCACAAATATTAGTAGCACCATTTGATAAATGGGGTTTAGATTTTGTTGGCCCAATTGATCCACCTTCTAATGACAAATCCTACATTTTGGTATGTACAAACTATGTAACAAAATGGGTGGAAGCTCGTGCCATGACACATGCAAGAGACAATAAGGTGGTTGAGTTTCTTTATGAAGAGATATTTATAGGATATGGAGTACCAAGAGAGATTGTCTCGGACTAGGGACCTCAATTTACTTCAACATTAACAACAGCTTTGGTCAATGAATACAATATAAGGCACAAAAAATCTACTCTGTATCATCCATAAGCTAATGGACAGGTAGAAGTTACAAATAGGGAGCTTGAGGCTATTCTTACCAAAATAGTATCTGTTCATAAAAAAGACTGGTCTCATAGGATTTCAGAAGCAATTTGGGCATATAGAACAACTTGAAAAACACCAATTGGTTTTACACCTTTTGAGATGGTTTATGGAAAAACAACAATGATGCCTATTGAATTCAAGCATAAAACTTTGAGGACAACTTTTGAATTAAATATGGCATTGTCTACAACACATAAAGAACATATTCAGCAATTGAATACTCTGGATGAATGGAGGAAAATAGCTATCAAACAGACAAAACTGATTCAAAATCAGAGAGCAAAGTGGCATGATAAGTATATCAAAGAAAAGAAGTTCAAAGCAGGTGATTGGGCACTACTATATGATTCCAGATATAAATATGCTATGGGGAAGTTACAAACCAAGTGGTTAGGTCCATATGAGATAGAAGAAGTTTTCAATAATGGAGCAATTCGTTTGACCACAATTGATCTTGTTCGGTTTAAGCTTTTAATGAATGGTCACCGACTGCGTCTGTATCCTAAGTCGACCACTAAAGAGGAGTTCCTGCAGCAATTTGACCAAAAGGATGCTCTTTGTGAGCATCATTCTAGACACCATGGCTAGCTGGATTACTTCTTGAAAATCAAAGACTTTAATGAAGAAATAGCTCCAGAATTTTTGCATTTCTTCAATGAAGGAGAAGCTACAGTTAAAGGCTTAAGGGTTATTGCAACGGAGCAATGAATAGAAAAAGTAACAAGGTTGCTGCAGGAAGGGGAACTATTTTCAGAATCAAAAGAAGCAAGGAGTGCCAGAGTAGAGTTCACAATTCCCATGGATGGACCTAGAAGGGTTTCCTTGCCAGCAGAGTGGCCTTAGGTAGCTTTGTATGTTATGAAATACATTACTTGTGAAGGAAGATATTCAAATTTACATTCACCACATTTTAAATTACTTAGTCATTTACGATATGGTGAGAGGGTGAATGTCCCTAATTTTTTGTACCATCTCATTTCTACAAGCGCTAAGGAGACACGAAAAAATGGAAATCGTTCTGTTAGCCATCCTGGATTGGTTAAACTTCTTGTAGAATGTTCCCTTAGAGATTTTTCACAGATGGAATGGGGATTATTTGAGGATATACTACAATTTAGGGTTGAAGATGCCCCTGTTGCAGAGAATCCACTGACTGAAGAAGAAAATGTTGCAGAACCCCCTTCTCCTGTAGTTGTTGCAGAGGATTATTTGTGTGTTGTTGAAGGAGCTGCGGTTATTGTGGAGGAAGAGATGGTCGAAATGAATGTGGAACAACCCTCTACCTCTCTTCAAAGAGAGTCACCAATTTATAGGAGAAAAGGGAAGGAGTTGGAAATAAATGAAACATATGAAGAACCCATGATGCAGTCGTAGGCAACTCAAATTTCTCCTGCAACCAAGAGACGTAGGACAAAAAGAAAAACTCCTGCAGCAACTGAAACCATTCCTGCACCAACTCCAAAAGTTTATGTAAGAAGAACATGGAGTAGGACCCAGAAGGCTCATCCAACAAGTGATCCAAAAGAGGTTATTATAGTGGAAACATCAGAAGAAGGAAGCCCCGCCAATATTGAATTACAAGAAGAAGGAAGCCTTGCTGATGTTGAAATCCAGGTAGAAGCTGATGAAGATAGATTGACAAATCTTGCTTTTGTGGCACAATAGCTTGAGGTTAATGAAGAAATTCCACATCATTTTGAGGAAACTATTAAAGAGAATCAAGAGCAGTTTGAAGAAACTGTTGGAGATATTTCACAGCAACTTGAAGAAATAATTGGAGAGATTCCAGAACAGTTTGAAGAAACTGGTGGAGACACTTCACATCAATTTGAGGAAAATATTGGAGAGATTCCAACACAAATTGAGGAATTTATTGAAGAAATCCAATGGCCTAAGGTAACACCTATTAGACCTCCTTCATCCCTAAGAAGTTTATCCATTGCTTTAACATTTTATAGATAATGGGAAATAGATAGGGCTAGGATGCAAGGGATTATAGATAAACAACAAAAAGAAATAGAAAAGAGGGATAGAAAAATTGAGGAATTAGAGGCTAAAGTTGAAACAATTGCTAGTATGGTCCCCAAATTGATGCAATGTAGGGCACCTCCAAGGGTTTATTCTGTGCATTTGAAGGATTAGAATTTAAATTTCAAATTGAACCACATCGTCAGGGATCTTAGCCCCTCTTTAGAAACCCCTGAAGAGTTTTTTTATGCTTACCAAACCTCTCCACCAGCTATGAAAAATTTTCTATGTGAATTTTATTTGCATAATTATGTTGTATCCTTGGATACTGAGTGGAACCCTTTATTATATATTGGGGATGTCCATATCAAAGCTTTAATGTCATGGATCCAAAATGAGACCAACATGGGGACACAAGCCAGAGCATATAAAGATTTAGAGTTTGACTGTCCATTGCCATTAAGGAAAGAATCAAAAGAACCAAGAGTTCTTTATTATGAATGGTAGAGATTACTAGTAAGGGATGATGTTAGAAAACTAGTGCTTCCAATGAGAGAAGAAATATATCAGGCACATGAGCATATAGTTTAGACTGACAGAGCAGCTACAATAGATGGGTTAAATCAACACTAGAATAATGTACCAGATCAATTAAAGCAGGGGTAACCTTATTCATTGCAAAATTTTCAAGCAACTATACAAAGAGCCCCCAGATATATACAACTAGGCAGAGAGAAAACCAACAATTGGCTACCACTGATCTTTTAGCCTCCTATTCTCATGTGGCCACTATTGGGATGTCAGCCTAGAGATCAACCCTATGATGCACTCACAGAAGAATCAGCCAGATGGTCCAGGCTAGAAAAAAAATTAAGGGATTTTATTGGAATTTGGCTTCAGGAGGGATAGGTCAGGGAACCATTGGTGATTTGAGAGTTAGTGCAAGAGTTAGAAATTTTCCTTTTGATGTAGGTTTAGAAGGCTCTTATTGTTGGGGGGCATGATGAGTTGATACTTTGTTATATTTTTATCCTCAGAACTCTTGACTTTTTGTTATCTTTTGGTTTGCATAGTAGTAGTAATGTATTGGAAGTTGACTATATGTATTCCATATGTTAAGCTTGAACTTATTAAATCATGTTCTACCTTTGCCAGTCTATTCCTACAGCCAAGTCATTTATTCCTGTAGCCATGCAAATTAGTTAGGGTAATATCATATGTGAATTAATAGACATGTTAATTAAATAAAATGTGTATGTATGTCCTTGTATGTTATTTTTGTTGTAGTGCAAATAATAAATGATGCCATGGTGGATGTTCTCCTATCGGGCCTAATGAAGGAACGGATACATATGAGATAACTGAAGATCAAACTATAGAGGACCTCAGCAAGTGCAAGGTACGACATAAGAGGAGAAGTCAAGCGACATTACCAATGTCTAACTTCAGTGGGCATTGAATTCTCAAATACCGCCATGACATGTAAAGACTGTGGTGTGGTTTAGATCCACGTTTCTTGTAGCATAGCTCTAGTTATCTTCTTTATCAGTCAAACATCTGCCTCTTCTTCTGGGCATTATTTGTGTGGTCTTTTGTAGTTAATTTATTTTTAATAAAGAGATCTTCTTCTTCTCAAGAGATGGACAAAATGGAGAAGAAGAGAGTAGAGATTTTTTGATAGTCATTCTTGAGTTTCTTTTTAAAACTATGTAATCACTTTCAAAAATGGATGAATAAAAGTTATGTTATTTTGATCTATCAAGAGTTGTTTTTTGGGAAGCCTGGTAGCACTCAACCAAGGGGGCCTACTTGGTGAGTGATCCCATGTGTTCGTTAAAATTATTTTTCTTTCCTTAGCAGCAGTACAATTTCTTGCATTGACTGTTCTTGCAGCCACTGGAAACAGATCCACTAGCTGTTCCTACAGCCAAAACAGAACAAAGTAATTCCTATTTATCCATATTGAATTTATCCAGCATTTCTTTTTAGAATTTATGCATAATTATTCATGTAGCCTTTTACCTTTTTCCACATAATGTTAGTTGCTACAGTAATGCAAAATAGTTGTTACAGGAACTTAGTACATATATAGTGCAGACCTATTTCAAGTACTACGTCCCTAGGTTGACAATCAAATGAACACTAGCTATGGAAATAGTGACTTTACCAAATGAATGTTCAAACTTTGGATTAGGACTTCAATTAGAGTTATTATTCTTATTGTTGGGGTGAACATTTTTGGCGCCGTTGTTGGGGATGGAGTCAAACTAAGAACTTGTTATGGTTATTATCTTTTAAGTTTTTAGTCAATTGTTTTTTTTTTTGGCATACTTGACTGTTCAAATTTTTTTTATGAATCTGCATGCATAGACGAAGAAGAGATGTTCTAGGTAGATTTCTGCTCAGTCATCCTAATCATGCAAAAAATAATTCCTCAGATATAAATCCTTTTGCTAAACTTTATCAAACCCTAGAGAATTTGAATAACCCTAAATCTGAATTCCGAGAAGGTAGTCTTCATTTCCTCTTTGGACCTCAAGAAGAAGAATTGCATATAGTAACAACCACCACAAGTCCAATGCAAGGAAACCCACCTCTTGGTGGAAATAATCCACCACCACAACTAGACCCAATGTTTGAGTTCCCCATATATGATCAGTATGATAATGCCAATCTCAAGAACATTCGAGCTTCTTCCCTCCCTAAATTCTATGGATTGGTGAAAGAGGAGCCAGAAACATTTCTATTTGAGTTTGATGTTCTTTGTAGAAGTTTTGACTATACCAGAGATGCCCATAGACTCAAAATTTTTCCTGCCACCTTGAAGGAGTCTTCCTTGAGATGGTTTATGAGCTTGGGTAGTAGTACAATCAATACATGGGATGAGATGAAATGGTTGTTTCTTGCAAAATACAAAGATTATTGTAGATGCACTGATCGTCATGGGGATGACATCTTTAAAATGACATAAAAAGAAGATGAGAGTCTTGAAGATTATCTGGAAAGATTCCTATTTAGTGTCAAAAAGTCTAAACATAGTACTCTCAATGAAGATTCCCTCAAGTTGATATTTTTGAGGGGAATCAGTGATGAATGCACTGATTCTTTGGATCTTATGGGAGGAGGTGACATTACACAGTCCACTTGGGTTAAAGTAGGACAAATTTGTAAGAAGTATTCTAGATCTACTTCTAAGAAGAACAAGCGTTTCAAACAAGGAGCACCATCATCAACATCTGGTACTAGAGTTTCTAGATTGGAACTCAGCCATTTATTGAAGGACTTTAAGGAGGACATTATAAATAATATGGCTACCCAGTTGGATATACTTGCAACTAAGAAGAAGCATGAAGAATTTGATGCATTTATTGTAAAACTTTGCCCTCACTGTAGACAACGAAAGAAGGATTATCATTGCGAAATGGTTGCAAATGTAGAAGTTCCTGACTTCAAGCCAATACAAGGTAAAGATGAGCAAGTCTTCTATGTTTCTCAAAGAAGGCCAAATTTCCAAAGACAAGGTATGCCTCCGAATCCAATTTCTTTTTCTGGTTATAGTGGAAATTCTTATGTGAAAAATACTCAATGACAACCCCCTTATGCTCAAAATCTTGGTAACTATCAAAATTGGTATGGTTCTCAAGCCCAAGGGCAATATATTGGTAATCAAATACCACAGTGGCAGCAACCACAAGGGAACTGGTATCCACCTCAAAGCCAAGGAAATCATTTTCAAGGAAACTGGCAACCTACTTCTCAATGGAGGGGGAGTCAGCCATGGAATGCCCAATCTTCTGGTTATCAACAACCTATTTAGTAGCCACAGCCTCCTGCAATAATGCCTCCTCCTGTAGCCACTACAGTCCCACCTAAGCCAACGTAGTTGCTTACTCAACCATTGCCAAATCCTAATATTAAGCCTCAGCAACAATAACAAGCTTATTCAACAGATGCTAATCAATACCCAGCGTATTCTCTATCTCTAAGTGATATTCACCTCCGATCTGGAACAACTCTGCCTAATCTATCTCATCCAGTTATTACTAAGGTACCAGAACAACAAGAAATCTCTGATCCAATAGATGGGATCCCTCAAAAGCAAATATCACCGCCATTTCCCTAGAGATTGCAAGAAAAAGAGGTTCCCACAGAACAAGAGCAAGGCTTTGATATTATAGATCAACTGAAGCATATTTATGGTAAAATTCCATTGTTGCAAGCAATAAAAGATGTTCCCATATATGGTAAGGCACTGAGAGAAGCATGTTTAA
The DNA here is from genome assembly GCF_030272615.1 of Cryptomeria japonica. Lineage (NCBI taxonomy): Eukaryota > Viridiplantae > Streptophyta > Pinopsida > Cupressales > Cupressaceae > Cryptomeria > Cryptomeria japonica. The sequence goes on along the minus strand of NC_081405.1, from coordinate 532,639,064 downwards.
AAAAACCTAGTAGAAAGAAGAAGGATCCACAAACAGTCCATTTTATGGGTCAATTAGCAAAATTTTATGTTAGGCAAGGTTGCAATTCTAAAATATTCTGATCCAGGTAGTCCTATTGTAAGTGTAGTCATTAATGGCAACTAGATAAGAAATGTTTTAATTGATTTAGGGGCAGCCATTAATGTGATGACAAGAGAAGTACTAAAACAACTTGAAATCAATAGTCTAAGGCCCACACCCACAGTTCTACAACTTGCTGATAGTTCTATAGTAAGACCCAATGGTATCATTGAGGATGTAGTGGTTATTTTGGATTCCTGGGAATACCCTGTAGACTTTATGATTTTATCTCTAAAGGCAACATTGGGAGGATATCCGGTGATTTTGGAAAGACCTTGGCTTGCCACGGTTGATGCATATATTGGATGTAGATCACGGGATATGATTATTTCAGATGGGAATTCTACAAAAACATTAACCTTGTATTCTCCTGCTCAACCCCAACTTGATCAACAACAAGTCATTTGGCCTATTTTAGGAGAAGAAACTGAGGGAGTTGACTCTATTAATCATCTTATGACTAATCGAGGGCCATTCATGCAATTACATGATGAGGACTCAATTCTTTATCAAATTATGATAAATGAATTGATACAAGAACAACAATTGCAGGAGTTGGTTCCAAATATTGCAAGTTTGGACTTTCCTGTAGCCATTGTTATATTGCATACTTTGTTGCCATCTTCTTCTCATTTTTTTGATATAAACCAGATTGATCTTACTATCAAGATAGAAGTTGATTTGAACAAATGTTTGGATATCAATAGAGATCTTTCAGATACTCAAAAAGAGGCCCTTGTGGACTTGCTGAAATATCATAAAAATGCTTTTGCATGGGATTGCAAGGATATGCATGGGATAGATCCAATAGTTTTCACCTAGCGTATTTGTATAAAAAAAGAGAGTTGGCCACTCAGAAAGCCTCAAAGAAGAATTAATCATGCCTTCAAGGAGATAGTTAAAGAATAATTGCAGAAGTTGTTAAAGGTTGGGTTTATCTATCCTATCTCTGATAGCCAATGGGCTCTTGTCATCTTTTCTTGAAAGGTACCAAAGTACTATGCCCATAATAGCCCATTCTTTGCATTATAGTGAAGCCTTTTCCATATTTGTCAGTGGGGAGTTTAGCCTTTGGGATTTATTTATTGAGAGGGTCTGTGTAGATCCATTCTGCCAAGTCTTCATCCATGGTTTACTCCTCTTGACTTTTACCAAGGGTGAATTGTGCCAAAGCGCAAGTTCTTTTGGCCAGTGGTGATTGAAGTAAACCTTGGGGTTTGTCCTGAGTCTTAGTGGATGTAACTCCCCAACACAAAAGTGTTGGCTAAGATTATATTCACTAGGACTTTCCTCAGCCATTTTCATTTTTTATTTCTCTTATTTTGGTGTAGGGGTTGTTAAGCTAGAAGGAGAGGTTGGATTAACATATGATGAGGAAGCGATAGCTTCCCTATTGCTAGGTATGGTGATGTTTGGTTGATGTTGAATATTATTACAATATGCAAATGGATTAGCATCACAGAGGATTGCAATTTCTACTCCATTATGTGGAAACTTGTTACATTTGTGATAGGTAGATGGGATGGCTTGCATGGCATGTATCCAAGGTCTCCCTAACAAGAGATTGTATGGAAAAGGAAAGTATAGAACTTGGTAAACTATATGCTTCACCACTGGCCCAACCTTGATGGGTAATGTAATAGAACCTCTAGAAGAACCATCTATATTATCATATGCTTTGATGGTTATCTTCTTGCTGGCATACACTGATTCTGCTACATAACCCAATGTTGTGACTAACGACAAGGTGCAAATGTTTAAGTCGCATCAATTGTCAATCAAGACTCACTTGATTCTATGTTGTTTTACGAACCCTTCAATATGGAGGGAAGCATTATGGGGTTATTGCAAGGATGTGTTGTCACTTTTGATAAAAGTGACACATGTTGATGATTTTAGACTAGACCAACCAGGGCTTGAAACTGATCTGTGTTGAGGCTGTTGGGGACATACGCTTCTTGGAGAGCTTGGTCCAAGATTGTTTTATGTGAGGGGATAAGCGTAAAAGCTCTAATATGGAGATAAGGGCTGGCATCTTATCCAATTTCTCTACAAGATTATACTATTTGGGGAGGGGTGTCATTCGTGATGGTACCCCTCGAATAGTAATCTTGCTACAGTGTGTAACAACATTACATGTAGGATTTTGATCTTTTATGGTAAGAGTTACAAATTGTTCATCTGCATCATAAAGGTTATTCACAATATAATTGTATGCGGCTTGTGTGTAATTGGTTGTGGTATTTGTGTTTCTCCCCGAGGTTGAAGGACCCCTTTAATCATGTCATGGAAGTGGATTTTAGAACATCAAGTGATCATCATTAGATTTTTTTGGGTCATGTCTTTGAATTTTGATTTTTGCTCTATCAATAAGATCCTAAACAAGATCTTTTAGTCGATGGCAATTGGTTGTTTTATGGCCTCTTCCTTGGTGAAATTCACAATGTTCATGATCTCGCCACCATGGAGGTTTGACTTGAGGCTCATAATTGGATGTTTTTGGTAAGGTAACAATATTGGAGGATATTAATTGGTGTAAGATTGTTTCGATAGGTTCCCCTAAGGGCATATATGTGCGTTTTGGCTTGTAGTTTTGATGCTTTTGTTTTGGTTCCTCTTGTTATGTATTGTGACCTTGATTTTGTAGATTATTGTTGGTTTTCTTGTTAGGAGGGGGATTTTATCCTACAAACCTAACCATAGGTTGTGCAATTTTCACTCTTCTTGCATCCACTATCCTGTTATTGACAATATTCTTGTTTTTGTTCCAAAATTTTGGTTTGTTGCTATTATAGTGTGGATGAGGACCATCTTTGTGTTAATTATAAATTTTGGTAAGTCCCTTTTTTATGAGGGATCTTTCACACTTGAGCCCTTGAGTTATCATTTCTTCAAAGGATTTTGTGCCCTTCATGTCCAAATGAAATTCCATTTCATCATTCAAGTTGGAAATGAAAATTTCCACTAATTCTTGCTCGGGTGGATGAAGGGAGTGTCTGCTAGACAGTTGTCTCCACCATTGTAGGAAAGTTGAGAACAACTCCCTTGGTTTTTGTTTTGTGTTGCACAAATCTGCTATGGTGACTTCATGTTCTATTTTGTGTGCATAATGAGCAATAAATTTTTGGACCAGTTCTTCAAATGTTCTAATACCACTCGACAGTCATGAAAACCATTGTGTGGTTGTGCCTCCCAAACTTTGAGGAAAGAGGCACATTAGATATGTGTCCTCATAGGCCGCCTCTAAGTAAGCGGAGTGAAGTTGTCAGATATGGTCCATAGGATCTCCTTTGCCTCTATATTTTTCAAATAGATATGGGAAAATGTCGTTAAGTGAGAATCAATTGGTCTTCACACCATTGTTCAGTTGTTGGGCGATATTTTCTACTTGTTGTCTCAACGTGTCTATTTTTGAAGGAGGAGGTGGTGGAGGATTCCCTTGATGATTAGGGTTATGGTAGAAGTAGTCTCTATCTCCTCCACCATCATAATGGCACCCTCTTGAGAGAGTCTCAAGAAATGAGCATTGACATTGTTTCTAACAATTTCATCAAATAGTCTATTGAATTTTGGATTATGTTCTGCTCTTTCTAATTATTCTGGAGTTGGAGTGTTGGGATCTTCATCATTAGTGCCTCCTCCAAAGGCCTCATGAAATTTGTTGAGGTTTTCATCCTCTTCTTCAATTTCTGGCTGTCGATTTTTCATTGCTCTTGTTTGAGCCATGGTTTAAAAGTTGATGTTTTAAAAAAATGACTATGAGGTGGTTTTCCAAGATCTTGAAATGGTGAGGGCATGATGAAATGGTTGATGGAAGACAAGTTTTTTGAAATATTTGGTGGAAGATAGATCTCTAACACTAAAGGTTGGATGTCAACAAAGTTCTTTTTGTGAATTTCTTTTGTGTTTTTCAACAATTTGATGCGATGAGGTATAGCAAGGTTAGAGATGTGTTATAATCCAAGCTACCTAGTAATGAGAGAATTCAATCATAAACTAGTTTTAACCTATCTAGATGTGTAGAAATTCCTCTTAGGATGATTGATCCTAGATGTAGAGAGAACCTAAAAATTATTTGTTGGTTTGTTTAAGTAATAGCTGAAAGGACTAAGGACAAGACCTCTTTGTGTTTGAGAGTTAAGTGAATTTTTTATGTTTGGATGTGAAATTGGATAGGATATGTGTCTCAATAAAACTCTTCCATTATGAAGGGGGTTTCTACTTTTATCTCTCTTACAGGGTTTGGTGGTTCCTCTCAAGCTTTGTTGTATGTGATACAAATTTTAGGAAACAAAGAAGGATTGATCTTGCCTGTAATGCCCCGCCAAGAAACCCCGAAGGGATAAAGCTAAAACACACGAATGGAGTGCAACAATTTTTTTTTTAAAATAAGACACAACATAAAGATACAATAAGATATCAAAGTACAGATTACACAGCGGAAGACATCAACTATCACCTAAAGAGTTTCCCAAAATAATTACTTAATTCCACATTTAACTTAACTTACGCTAATTAATCCAATAAGTTGATTGTCTTAATAACGAGAAAATTCTTAAACAAGGATAATTTCTTTCAGCAAGACAAAATATAGATCACAAGATAAAGTTCATCCATTAAGGTTTATTCATACCCTTCATCCATACTTTTCATTAAAATTTTAGTCATGCATCCAATTTAATAACACACTTGAATTTCATCATAAACTAACAAGATATTTCCATACATACTTAATTTCCTTAACAATTATAGAATACATTCTGCAAATCAACTACACTCTTTCATGAACCACATTACTGCATAAAGAGACAATTGAAAACATGCATTACAATTAATTCCATCTAATCCACTTACACATTCTATCAAAATGCCATCCATACATGCTAACACTAAAACATGAAACATAAGAACAAAAGCAACACATAACACCAAAATGATCTTAGAGTTCACCCCTAGAGGGCTACATCTCCGGGTCTGCTCAACTGCAAGACCCCTCTGATAATTAAATAAGTTAAGGGTACATAAGTTTCATATCATTTACATTCCTGCCATCAAGGTGAATCATACCAACAAACAACTGACCACATCGGTCAATAATTACATAAATGATCCCTACAAAGAAACGGATCCAATTGAACATATCAAAAGCTAATACAAGGTCCATTGCTCGACAGTACTCTAACTAGAGACCTAACTTGCTATGGCCAACCACAAATCACCACTTGACACCCGCATAAAGGACAAGGCCAGTTAAAACACCATCACAAGGCAACAACCAAACTAGAAACCGAAGACATAAACAGGTACCCCAAATCAACCAAACGACAGGGTCCAAACAAACATATCAAGGCCTTGTCATTACTTTAAACAAAAGAGAATACAAAAATTAAACTTGCATAGGCAATAACCAAAAAAGGACAATCTTCTTTCCTATTGGTTTAAGCAATAAAAGTCGATCAAGTTTTCTAAATGATCTAAGTTTTCTAAATACATTAATAGAAAAATCACCATAACGAGGAGAATACAATACCACAATTGCAATAGTCCATTTGTCTATGTCTCAATACAAAGAAAAAATATAAACTAACCATTTATTTTACTAAATGAAAATCTCATTAACTTACCAATTTTCTAAACGATACTTTATAAAATTTCCAATAATTCCAATAGCATATCGTATAATATTTTCCTGAATAAAATATTATTTAAAAAAATTATCAATTTAATAAATATATTTCATTTCAACAATTTTCCAAATAAAATAATATTTTCTCTTTTTCCCAAAAAGATACTTCCTCAATAAAACATATACCAAAATTAAATATTAATTATTATATATTTATTTATCCCCAAAAATATAAACAATTAATAATTCAATAATACACAATATTAACGAATTAAGTATTAATTTATATATATATATATATATATATATATATATATATTAATATATAAATTATCACGATTAACATATATTTAAAATATATATTAATTAATAATTAATAATTAACATATAATAATCAGATATACTAATTAATATTTAATAAAACAATTAAAAAATTTAAAACCCACTTTAAATTTAATATGTTATAATATATTTTTATTTTTATTATTATTTATTTATTTATTTTTATTTTTAATTATTTTTTTTTTTAATTATTATTATTTTTTTTAAAACATGTAAATAATTTCCAAATTCATTAAAACCCCTTCGACAAAATTTACATAGAAATAAAATTCCCAACTCAATAAAATTCATTCACAGAATTTTATTCCAATTACTTTTTCTTTGAACTAGATAAACCAATAAATTTAATTCACAATTAAATTTATTTCTAAAGAAATGAACTAATTTCACAGAGATTTATTTAAAGGACTATCAGAACAAATGAACAAGAGAGAATAATTTTTTTCATAATAATTTCCCTAATTTTCTCAAAATTCAATTACTCCCATTAACTAGAAAATTAACATCAGGCAAGAATTTTAAATCAAAACCTGAATTAACCAGAAGAGGGTTTTGGATTTGACAAATAATTTACACACACCATTCAGAGAAAAATAGAATTATTTTCTTAAAAACCAACAAATCAAAGAAGCCACCCAACCTAGTATAGCTTTCCTAGAAGAAATCTATAGAAGAGCCCTAATCTTTTCAATAAGCTTCCAATAAATTTCTTCACCTAAATTCCTGACCTGTTTCTGTGTATCTAAAATAAAGACTTATTCCCTATTTAAACTAAAATTCTAGGTTCAATACCTTTTTCTCACAAACCTAAATTTAGAATAAAAGTAATTTTATTTTATTTTCTAATTTTATGCAAAAGATAAACTAACATGCAATAATTAAAAATCATTATTCTTTCTTCTCTTTTCTCATGCAAAATAATTAATTTTCTAAATAAAGAATTAAAACAATACTTTAATTCCAATTAGTTCTTTTATTCATTTATTTATATATTCTTTTATTTATTTATTTAAAATTCTAGGAACAATAAATATAATTAATCTAATTTATTTTTCCACTAAAACTTAAATAAAATATATTTCTAATATCATGTAGCTTGCAACTTAATTTAATTAATTAATTAATGGAATTATCTCATAGTTGAATTGTTTATGCATTCAGATTCTAAATTTAGTTACTTAAAAGAAATGATTTTCTCCCTCATTTAATTTTTAATTAACAAAGCTAATAGTTGCATTTCACAATATTAATGAGGGTAAAATATTTTTAATTAAATTAAATTCTTCAAATCAATCTTACACACTATATAAAATAAATATGAATAAAACTCACTTTTCTAATCAAAATTGATTTTCTTAAATAATTAAAATTAATCTTTCTATTCCAAAAAGCAAAAGAGATTGAATTATTTCTATTTCAAATAAATTTAAATCTTTCTTTTTTAAAATGCATAAACTGAATAAATTCGTTATTTAAAATTAACCATTAAATTAAGCTCGCTACAAACATAAATAGAGCGATCTTTTTAATTAATGATTAATCACATAAAAGAAACCTATTTATTTTAATTCCTCAATTACTAATGCATAAATGAACACATTAAATCAAAATAAATACTTAGGGTTAAATACTCCATTTACCACACGCCAAGCACACAACCCAAGTAAGCCAACCAATTACCTGACCCGCAAACCCAAATGAAAAGGAAACTGACGGATCACAGGTGACACTCACTTGAGTATGACTAGGGTAAACTGAGGGTTTTACGACCACCTAACCCAAATTCTAAGGACAAAAGAGATAATACTCAACCCTATGAATCCAGGTGAAGACGAACCTCGCACCTAGGCAGTATTGTACCTGCAATCTCCTGCAACCAAGAGTCACACAAGCATATATATATATATATATAAAGAAGATGTTATCTCGAGATTAATAACAAGAATCAAGAGGACAATTTAAACTTAAATAAGAATCGATGCGAAAGCATATTAACAGATACGCACAATAATCATAATATCTGACTAAACATTACCTCATGGTAATTCAACCATTCAAGATTGCCACATAAAAAGTCAACCAAGGTCAAATGAGTTTTATAAAGCTATCTAAGGTAGGGGTACTACATTGCCCCCTTTCTTCTTTCGATAATCAAAATCTTTATTCTGAGTGAAAGCTCTATTGCTCAAAGGCTCTTTGTCAAATTCATTGGATTTTTCCTGAAGGTACAAGCGCATATGACACAAGAATACTCTATGTGAGAGAAAGAGTTGTATATTAATATAAAAAAAATTCTTCCTCTTGATAAGGGCCTTTGAACCAAGTTGTCTCTTCTTCAACTTAGTCTTTTGATGAAGGCTTCTTTTTCTCAGGATATGGGTGATGGTCATACAAAATGATCAATGTTGATATAGATTTGTCGGATGGATACTTTGTTTCATTTGTTTGAATCCTTTGACAAGAAAATATGTCAAGCACACAAGCACATAGTCTTTCCCCTTTTCAATAAAGGCACAACAAGTGTGGGTTTAAATCAACCTAATCATTAACTTTTTGACCCTTATAAATGTATGTATGTTCCCAGGCCTAAAGTCGGCCCAAATTTTTATTGGTCTGAAACAAGACGAGGATAACTCAAACACTTTTTATCCCTAAGGTAATGGCCAGTTGCGATATTTTAAGCCCACAACTTGATATTTCTTTGACTTTGGTACTACATACCTTATGTATCCCATTGTGGCAGGTAAGGATGTGATATACTAAGTCTCATGCAAGTATAACAGATAGGTGGTCCCTATGATGGGGGAGTCACCACTTTCATCAAGATACAAGTAGCCTTTCAAAAAGTCCTATTTCTACTCAAGGAAATATGTATGGTGAGTATCTTGGGAGCAAAACCATCTATGCTCTTGCACTGAACTTTTCACAAATATCCTCAATCAATAAAATGGGTGGGCTTCTATTATAAGAGGTGTCTAGTAATGTTTGATTTTTTTGGACGTAAGTTCATTCTGCAGTGACTCACTTAAGAGCCTTGTAACTCACGGCGAGGTCCACATGTCCTTTCAGGGTCCACATGTCCTTTCGATAAGTTACACTATAGGAACAACTACACCCAAGGCTACAACTTTCGCTCTCACCTGATTTATATAGCATCTTGAAGGATTTACCACACAAGGTCGTCACAAGAGTGATGTGTCTCTTGGCAGGCCTCTCTTAAAAATAGAAAATTTAGAGCATTACTAACACTATTCTCTTGCACCTAAGACCACGAGAGCCAAGGGAGAGGATAGTGTGTGTTAGAATTGGGACCACTCTACAGATTTGCACAAGCGTGCCAAACACAAAAGATACTTGTTTTTTTTAACCTTTTTATTGCAATGTGATCTATTTTCTATTTGGAGATGTTGCTCCAATAGATATGGTGTTCTTTCCCACAAAGAAATTTATTTGTTTAACTAGGAATGGAAATCCTGGCCAATGAAATGAAAGCACGTTGCTTGAAAGTAAATCACTTTGTAAGTAAATGGACAAGTTGATTGTTCTTTTTATAGCCCAAACTTGAAATGTGAACCTAACTTGCAAAAAGAAATGTTAGACTTGTTGTAAATTTTACCTTTGCAAGTGATGTTCTTTTTAAGCCCAAAAGACAAGTTTTTGACTTGTTTTAAAGCACCAAAACTAAATTGTGAGGTTCTTTTAAACAAAAAAAGAGGAAATATGAATTCTTTTTAACCAATTTTTGAAAAGAAGCTAAAAAAAAATCATAAAATCCTAAATTTAACTCCTCCAACCAGCAAGAAATTGTTAGAAACCTACAAAGAAAGAGGTTAGTGAAAATTCAAAACCTTATGTGGGCTTCCACAAGCTTAAATTTAGTTTTTCGGTTACAATATTGAACTCTCTAGAATAAAACCGCTACTTTGTGAGAAAACCTAAGCGCTAATTCTGACAACAACGCATAAGTATTAACAAAAGCGCAATACTATTAACAAAGGCGCTATAATATTACCAAAAATGCTACAATAAATTTTTTAGACAAAATTAAAACTGACATACAGAGAGAGCAAAAGTGCCATATTAGTGCAAAATCAATAATTAATGTGTAAAAGTGCTAAAATCCTAACGAAAGCACCAAAACTGTCAGACAAAGGTGCCAAACCATGGAACAAAAGCGCAACCTATGCGTGAAAATGTTGGAAAATCACAAAAAAAAAGTGATCAGAAGGTTGCATGTTCGATTCATGTCAGGTTCACCAAATGATCCAAGGCAAAAGGGGCACAAGGTAGAAACACAAGTTTCAAACATTAATAGAATAATTTCAACCAAAACTAAACACAAATGAACTCAAAAACCTTAAGATGCTTACCAAGAGAGATATAAAGCAAACAATGAAAAACATACAAAAATGAAAGAGAGAAAGAAGACTCCCAAGATGCTCTCAAAGAGGCTGATAGATGTTTCTCCCTTGTTATTCTCCTCTCTAAGATCCAAATGGGTGATTGTAAGTAACTCTCAGCCTTTAGCACAAAACCATGGATGATATGAAGATTTGAAAGTGGTTGAAAGATGATCTAAAATCTATTGCTATGCAAATGTTTAGACTAAGATTTCCTCTATGAACATACATGTATAATAACAATGCAAAATGCTTCCTCCTTTTCTTAAGAAATGAGTTCCTTTTATAGAAAAAATGTTGATTGAATGGCCAAGATTGAGTGAGCTTGTGAAGGGCTAAGATTGATGAATTTGTGATCCATGTGATGGCTTTCAACCCAATCCCATGATGGCAAGTGTCAGCATGAGATGGCTTAAGAAGAGAGGGAATAAGCATTAAATGCTTGAGATGATATGTGGGTTATCCTAGGAGGGTTTGGTTAGGCTTGAGTTAGTGGATAAAATTTTTATCCAAGGGTAATGCTTTTATCAAATGGTTAAACTCTTGTGCAAGAGTTAATGGAGATAATCATGGTAAAAACAATGAATGCTTGAAGAGACCCATGAGTTAAATGAGGGTTGAGTTAGAGGGAAAGTCTCTAACCATGTGGGTAAGTTGAGTTAACCATTAATTGTTATGTAAGAGCCATAAAAGCTTTGAAAGACTTTAGGGATTAACTTGTTGAAGAATAAAAGACTTTATTGCATTTCAAAGGCTTTGAGGCATTTTTGAGAAGTGGCTTTTGTTTGGGAATGTGCAAATGATTAGAGAGGGGGATTAGGCTAATTAGAGGAGGGTTAGAAGAATTTTTAGAAGGAAGTTAGTGGGCAAGTGGGTTTGGTGGGTGAGAGAAAATATGATTTTATTTAGAAATAAAATCTATTTATTTGTGCAACTTGCATTTGTAGGAAAATGCAAGTGGGGTGGTGTTTTTCAATAAATTTTTTATTCATTTAAAAGGGGAATTTGATTTGTGTTTTTAAATAAATGTTGATTTATTTAAATGAGAGGAATTAGGGAAATTAAATAAATTAGATTTATTTAATAAAGGGGAATTTGATTTGTGTTTTTAAATAAATGTTGATTTATTTAAATGAGAGGAATTAGGAAAATTAAATAAATTAGATTTATTTAATAAATGGGTTATAGATAGGGATTTTAATTAAATAAATTTATGTAATTTATTTAATTTAAAATAACAGAATAGAAATTGAATGAATTAATTAAATATGAATTTAATTAATAGAAAAATATTAATGTATCAAATAAATATTAATAATGTAATAAACAGATTTATGTCCCTACAGTAGGTAACTTTTCAAGTGTTGGGTGTATAAAGGCTCAATCTCATGGAGCATATTAACTAAGTACTCTGAAGTGCAGTTCGCATAGGAACACTCCCACTAAAATTGTTTTTAATTATGCAACCGTTCACCACATGCTGGAAGAAAATTCATCAACGTGACTGAAACAAGAGCAACACCAGCTATTCTCATCTCATTAAAAAGCCTGACAACTTCAATGCAAGCCCATTCCGCCAGTAACTTGAAATCATTGCAATCCACGGGACTATATTCATACGATACATTTTGTTGAATACATGTGCTTCATCCATGCTACCACATTTAGCGTGCATGTCTACAAGAGCAGAACCCATAAAAGTATCCAACTCATTTCCATTTTTTATCAATCCTGTAATGAATTTTCTTTCCCCCTTGTATATCCAATAGCTCGACACATGCCTTCAGTGCAAATATATATAGGTAAAATTATCTGGGTACTACCCTTAAGATCTGTCTGTTATAAAAAAGTACGAGAGTTTGTTTAAATTCCTCTTTACTGGCATAACCTCTGATCATGTAGCACTCCACAAAAAAAATTATGTTTCTTTATATTATCATAAGCAATACGCGCAGTATAACAAACACTGAACATGACATACATGTTTACTAGTCTGGTTGCTAAGAAAGTGCCTTGAAAATATCCAGAAATGAGTATTTTGGCATGGAGTTTGTTATCTTGTAAGAGTGTCTTTGTGTCTTATAGATGCAGGGCATATGTATCGGAGTCGAGAGGAATGCATTGTTGGGCTGAAGTGTGTAGAACCTCCTTGGAAGTCTTGATGTCCTTAGACACTGATAATTGTTTGTTGAATTGTGAATAACATTTTGGCATGAGAAAATAGCATGATGTTAATCTGCGAAAGTGGATAATAGAGATGACCATTATAATCAACAACTGAATCAATCTCTATTGATATACTAGTTAATAATGAGATTTACTATGCAACATGCATTTCCATAGGTATCTGACAATAAAAATGATAACAGACAAATTATAATAAGAGGTTGAAGTAGATTATTTGAAATGTATAATAATAATAATAAGAAATTGCAATGGCATTTTGACAATCGTACTCTTTTCTAAGTGAGACATATACATTCTCTTGCATGTGCACATATTATTGGTAGCTAAAAGCTAAAATGATTTATGAATATATCAAGTAATGGACTTAAATACATTCTAACAAACATGGCCGGACAATTCTTAACATAGATACCATGATCATAATTGTGAAAATAAGGAAGCTTAATATCCAAGTCCTTATTAAAACTCATGGAAAAACTCCTATCTAAACAACAATAATCGTACAAATGCTAATAGGTATTTGAAGACACCCTAGAGACATCCATGGGAGAATTTGAAAACATAAATAATGTATCACAACCGTTTTGCCTCTCCTTCATCTCCACATACGGAATCTGATACGATCCAAGGTGAAGACTTAAAAGCGGAAGAAAGCGAAACGCGAAAGGACTTGGCTATTTATGTGCAGGAGCTCAATCTTTTCCCTTGCTCCCCTCCCTCTATCTCAGAATTTCTCTGTGTATTTGCAGGAAAACGAGAGGAGCTTGCCCACACTAACACTCTCTGTGTGTTTGCAAGGAAAAGGAGAAACAAGGGCATCCGTGTTTCCCTGTTTAAGACATGGAGAATGCAAATGGTGTGGTGGAAAATCCTCCAGTTGCAAATGGAAATAGTGTACGGGAACATGAATATATTCTGGTTTCGAACGTACGTGGTATTATAATCTCAAGGCGGATGGTTAGAATAAGAACTAACCCCAGATACGCTCTCAACCAACAATTAGTGCAAAACCTAATTGGCCGGCTTGGCCCCACTGAGTTCGTCCGTCAAAACGGCGACACCCTTGACGTGAAGTTTGTGAAGGAGGAGGATGCCACATCTGCCATTCGACACCTCGACGGCCAAAATTGCATCTTTCATGGCGGCGTAGTGAATTGGAGTGCCAACCGCAGATCTTGGGGACTAGACAGCTTATTGGGTCACTAATCCGTTGTTTCTTTTCAGTTAATATAATAATATGTATTAAAGTTGGCTAAATCAAAATTTGAATTCAGTGCTTTCGTGTTTCCACTGACTCATATTTGTAGTTCACTACATTCACAAAGTTTTCTACATGGTAGTTTAATGATAATCATATTAGTTGGTTGAAAAAATTTGTGGATGATGGATTGTGAGTGGTTCTTAGCGATTATAGTTGTCAAATGGTCTATGTCGAATAACATTAATTTGACATTTTCTTAATGTTGAAGTACATTTGTGAGAAACAACATGTTTTTAAAATTTTGGTCGAGATAGAATTCAGTGAATATATTTTGGAGCACGATGGATTATATTCTTTTACAATTGAGTTGTACTTTGATTGTCACAAAATAACATTGTTAGACGTTATTGTGATTGATGTAAATATTCCATCAATTTTCTAAGTCATAAAGCTTCATGGGATGTATTTGATGAACAAATAAAGTCAACTTTAATATTAGATAAGGAAATAGTATATTGCTTTTCACTACTCTACGAAATTGGTACTCAACCAAGATAGAAAACATATCTCAATACAAATTTCCTTTTCAATATTGGTGTCACTTACATAATTTGCATTTCTACGTATCATACTTAAGTAGACTATTCAACACTTTTATATCCAATTCCAAGTTGACATGTTTCTCATATGTATCACAATATTCTTTTTACTTCTTTCCAGTGATCAATATGAGGGGATATTATATAATTAAAAACAACTTTGATTTCATATATGAAATTTTTGGTCTAGATATTCTAACATAGAAAAGATTACCCACTAATTATCAATATAATGTACTATCAACTTTCTCAAAATCAAATCTAACACTAGTTTGATTCCAACATCAAAAGGTGTAATTGTTGGTTACCAATCAAACATTTTAATTTAGTAAGCACATTGAATGTAGACTAAGAAAGTAATATCTTTCCTCCTTGACAAAATTCGAATTCCAAAAATGAATGTATTAGTCACAAATCTTTTATAGTAAATGTTTCTTCCAAAACTTCCTTAACATGTAAAATTATTTTGAAATTGTTCATGAATTATCAAATCATCAACATATTTAACATTTTAATAGGTACATGATCATTACAATTTAAGATATAAAGATTAGAATTTAACTTGCTCATTTTCCATCCATAAATTAAAAAATACTCATCGGTTTTTTAGCATTTAACTCTTAGAGCCTATTTTAAGCAATAAATAGATTTTTTCAACTTGAAAATTAGATGTTCTTTACCATGTTTTTCAAATCCTAATGTTGCATATTAATTTTTTCATTCAAATTACCTGTAGAAAATAGTAATTCTTCACATTCATTTGATAAATGTTCCAAACAAAATATAAAAATTTTCATTCAAATTACCTTTAGAAAAAGTAAGTCTTCACATTCATTTTGATAAATGTTATAAACAAAATTGGCTACTAAGACAATAATCATTCAAAGTGTAGTTTTTCCTTCTTTTTGTGAAAATGCTCTAGCAACTAATCTTGCCTTATATATTTATATTTAGACCCATCAAGTACAAGTTTAGTTTATAAATATATGTTGGTGCTATAGCATTGTTAAGCACCAAGTATCATTTATCATCAAGGAATTATAAGCATTCTTGTATTGCTAATTTCCAATTTAAATCTCCCTTAACTTCTTTATTTGATTGTGAATCTTAACTCATAATCTTTACAGAACTCGAGGTAGGATTTGAAATCCCAATTCTTGATTCTTATTTTGCTCATGCTTGGAGTTCGAAAGGAATGTGTTTTATGTTATTTATTTTTGTATGGAACATGAATCAATTTATGTACTTTCATTATTGGGTTTGAATTAAAACTCTCTCTCTCTCTCTCTCTCTCTCTCTCTCTCTCTCTCTCTTGGAAAATGAATTAGAATTTTGTGGTTGTCTTGCTAAATAAAATTTAAATTTGGATTTAGCATAGAAAATGATGCAATTGATCCTCTTTGATGATGTCCTTTTTCCAATTTACATTTTAGTTTTGTATTTTCTGGTTTGAGTTCTTATGCCCTCTCCAAATAAAATATTTAAGGGATTGTTTTTTCAGATTTCAGTGTCTTGCAACCCTTTATATGAGTCTTGGGAACCAATCGTCTGGTTTCATGGAATGGAAACAAGCCCTTTTCAAATTTATCTTTATCTATTTCTATTTTCAAGGCATGCGGGTTTCCCAATTTGGTCTCCTAGTTTGCCCTTTTGCGACTACATAGGGTTTGGCTCAACTACATAGTTATAGGGCCCAACTATATAGTAGGAGCCCTCAACTCTGTAGGTTCAAGCCCCAAGTGTGCATGTTTAGGCCCCAAATATGTAGTTTCTAGGCCATATGCACAAGAAGCTATGAATTATGTGTTTTGGGCTTGTTTCCTTGATCCAGGTGTTCAAGTGGTTTCTAGAGGCATGGTATTAGGTTGTTCACTATTGTGTCTATATTTGAGGATCAATAATTCCTAATTTGTGTTAATTTGTATCTAGATTAATTTATCCCATGCCTAATTATATGTATGTTTAGTTGTTACTACATTTGGAGTACCTTAGTTGATGTTCTTATTGGAAGAGATTGAGAAGGCTATATGTGTGAATCTGATTTAGCTTTCAGACTTGATTCTTGTCTGAATTCATGTAAAATATCTACATAGATGATACCTATCCTTTCTTGAGTTGAAACCATAGGTTAGTGGTTTTTAGATGCAACTTAGGGGGAGTAGCTCTCAATTGGCGCTGGTGCACTAAAGTGGTTAGCCAAGGTAACCCATTGTGATTTTTATTTACAAGTGATAACCTAATTAAATAAAATAGGGTAAAACATTAATCAAGATAATTGTGTTTCCTCGCCCAAGGGTTTAGTGCTCATATTGGCTAAGGATGGAAGTGAGAAGGCTTGTCCATTTGGGGGATGTTTTTAGAAGGCACAATCAAACTTCCTTGTCCTCATGAAAGGATTGTTCAATTCCACAAGAGTCACCGAGGAAAAAGGCTATCAAAAGAGAGAAAAAAAGTATCTTCACACACCTTCCTCTTAAATTAATAGTAGTGCAAAATAAAATATTCTCAATTACATTTTTGCAAGAAAATCCCCTTATACTTTTCTTTGAGTTCCAAGAGAATAGAATTTCAGGAATTGATAGAAAATGTCAACATTGTTCACTGATAATTACACTACACAAGTAGGTCAATAGTACCAATCAAATTTAGCTTAACTTTCTCTACATCTTCCAATAGACAAGTGAAGTGAACCATTCTATTTTCAAGAATATCTTTGATAGTCTAGAACTTCCTAGTAAAATCATCTCTTCGACTCTATATCATGGATAGTTTTGAGTGTAATGAATTAATTTTACTTCCTACTACACCATATTTATCCTTGAAAATATTGAAATATTCTACAAAATTATTCATCTTAGACTCTAGTGAGTCCATCTTTGCCTTGTGATTAGCTATAGTAGTAGGCCATTTGAAACAACATTTGTAAACACTAGCAATAACACATTCATTTCCTCATGTCTCTTATACATTCAATCAATCAATTTATTCTATGAAGCAATGCATTTCTTGCTCATATATCTTTTCACTTCATCTTCAAGATTTGGTTGTCATTTTCTAGTGCTTTTCAGAGCTAAGTGCTCGCTCAAATGTTCAAACAATGTATCTGGGAGTAAACTTTGAATATAATTGAGAACAATATTGTTTCGAAGCAAGTAAGAAATCAAATCTTCTTTAATATTTTCTTTGCAATAAGATGGTCGTAACAAACACACGTCTCCTATTTTTTGTATGTCATCAAGTTCCTCAAGCATTTCAACACTTTGACAGCTTCAAAAGTATCTTCATCTAAAGAACTAGTGGGTTCTTTCTACACTTCTTCTGTAAGAACTATCTCTTTCTCCTTCACATCAACTTCAACTATCTCAACATCGTCAATACTAATGATTTCAGTCTTTTCTTTTCTATCTAACTTCTTCTTTGAAATCGGAGAGGGGATCTCAATAGAATTTCTTCTTTTCTTCTTTTCGGAGGAGGATCCTTCTAGAGTCATTTGTTAAGTAGTTTTTGATTGAATTAGTTGTTGATAAGTACCAAAGTTATCTTCAGTGAGATCTACCTAAATTTTAAGAAGTCTATTTGCATACATTACATATTCTTCAGTGCTAATTTCATATCCAAATTCTATTAACCTAAACTTCTAAGGAAACAAGCTTCCAAGAAACAATGATGGTATCAACCAATAAAGTAATGATATAATGTCTCAACACATATTTCCAATATCCTAAATCTTGAAATCAAGTTCTTAAGAAATTCATAGAAATACTCTTTGCATGCCCTATCTTTGTCATTTAGTTCATCCAAATATCTCTTGATTTGTTTTCCTATGGGTAATATTTCATCTCAAACAACATTATCATTCATTGGTAATGAATTCAAAAAGTGAAATATCATGCATACAATCAATGATCCAAAATGAAAAACATAACCATCATTCTTCATCAAATCAATATTGTTCAATACTTGTCTTTATAACTCACTTAAATCGTAGTCCATTCTTATCTTAGCCATATGAAAAGGAACATATATTGTAATAGAAGGTGTAGAACCTCCTCTACTCTGAAAGTAAATATTATAAGAAATAGCCATAGAAACATGTCTTACCAAAGGGTCTATAATGGTGTCAATCCATAGAGCTCTTTGATCTAGAATAACACCTGTCAAAGATAAAACTTTTTTGTTTCTTATTATCTTCTTCATAGGTGTGGTTCCATATGAGAAAAGACATGTAACAACCTTTAGAGTTTCCTTTGTGATTCAATATGGTCTATCTAGCCAAATGCAGTCATCATGATGAATTTGTCTCAACACAATCTTGACCGATTCTCGATCAACTATCATTAGAAATTTACTCCAAATATTCAGGCCCTTGTGCCCTAACTCATTTATTAACTGTAAATTTACTTGAGAAAGAGAATCTTTGAAATTATTTATTTTCACATTACCATACTCTTGAATCTGTACATCAGTAAAATTGTAGATATATTCAAGACATGCTAGTAGTGTTTAAAATGTATCAACCAAAACATCTATTATTGGGTCTTCCAATAATTTATTGAATTCAGGTATGGATTTATCCTCATGACTAATAAAAATTTTATAATCCATGAAATAGCATTAATTTAGCTCTATTGATATTAATTCTTCTTGAATACTTATTTTTGCTTATCAAATTTGTCAATTCACCGATAATGAAATGAACAAAAGAAATAAATTTATGTATTATGCTCAATAATTTACAATATTTCTACCAAAACTGTCATGTCATCAAAAAGATGCTAAATATCTTTGCTTGTGTGAACAATTACTTTTTGAACCTTTGCATTCTATCACATAGAAATATTTACTACCACAATCTTCACCTAGAGTTCAAGTTCATCTAATATATCAACCTATCAATATGATATGATAACAACATCAACCTCTTTGGTGGGGGAAAGGGATCTTCATTATAGTTCCCCCTGAACCAAAGCTTTCAAACTAATTTTTGGAGGGGATCTCTACACTAGAGCCGAAGGCAGCAACACTTTCTTACAAGTCTTCTTTCTTATTTCTCCAAATATATTTCATTTCATTTGGACTCACCTCATCTACATCAATCTTCTTTACAGATTCAATTATTTTTATCAAATTATCTTTCTTCATACTTCTACTTCTGCATATTCTAGCAATGTGTCCAACTTTATTGCAACTAAAACACTTGACATTTCTCTATTATGAATTTATTGTAGTCATTTTAGATCTTCATTGATTAGCCTTGTTCCCAAAACCATTGCATAATTAACAATAACCATAAAATAAATTTATTTCATCCAAAGTTTGAATTTTGCAATTACTAGCCTTATGACCAAATCTTTTGCAAGTAAAACATTGAACATTTCAATTCATTTAGTTTCTACATTCTAGTGCCTTATGTCCAAATTTATTGTAAGAGAAACAATAACCATTGAACAAAGGGTATCTTTAAGCATTAGGTTGTTTGATCGGAGGATTCCTTGTAGAACTTCTTTGATTCTAGGGCTGCCTTCCTTTGTTTGCTTCTTCAATGTGCTATTTAGATTCAACCTTCTTCATCTTTCCTTTATCTTTGTTTCTTTGATTTGAACATTTACCAAATTCAATACCTAATCCACTTTTATCTTTCAAAGATGTTTTCATAGCCATCATTTCACCACATTTCTTCATATTTTCTTTGAATTTGTCTTTAGATCTCACGGTTACAGCTTCTTGTTCCAACCTCGCACCTTCTTCAACCCTATGCTTGATTAATTCATTTAAAAATTCCTCAGTTTTCTTACTTCCTTCAACTTGTAACTTTAGATAGATAGTTATTTCATTTGCTTGTTTCAATTCCTTGTTGACCTCTTTATATATATCTATGAACTTATTGATCTATTCCCTCAGTTTTCTGATGCACTCATTTCTTTCCTTGATATTTTTCTTTAAATATATGTTTTCACTTTAAATTTTCTCAAGATCTCCAAGAGCACTCCAATTCTCCATCCATAAGCATTTGTTCATCTCTTAACTTAGGAGACATTTATTCAATTAACAAGGTCTCCCTTAAATAGTTAAACTAAGAACAAATGACCACACTCTAATACCAATTGTTGAATAGCTAGAATATTGAGAGGGGGGTGAGTCAATATTCTTGTTTTCTTTCCTTTTTGTTAAACTTCAGAAACAGACTTATTAGAAATAGAATAATTTATATTGTCTTTTGTACATCAAAGGAATATATTAATCTAGCTTGGTCTACTTTATGATGATTTTATGGTATCATGTTATGTAGTAACCCTATTTCATGATTGTATTCGATATGCTGATGGATCTATATTTGATCATTATTCACAATGGATCATATTGCTTATGGGATTTTGATGACATTATGATTGCGCTAACCCTATTCTATGATTATGATGACTACATTGATGCTATGATATTTGTGATTGTCTTCTAATGTCTTTGTGATTAGAGACGATGTCATACCACTCATTATGAGCACGATATGGCATTGCAATTTTTTATCACTTGCTTAATCTTTTATGATGTATTTGTATTGTATATATGTTGTATTGTTTTTAGTGGTGGATGCAGGATTGCATGTACCAAACATCGACTCCACTTAGTCTCATAGGTCTGAACATGTCTTTATCCCAATGACAAGTTGTTGGAGATGGCATGTGTTTCCCTCTCATACTCTAGGCGTAAGTTGACACCCTTGTCAATTAGTGGCTTGGTTTGAGTTGTTGGTCTACGTCATGTGGAGTGCTGTTCAACCTTATGTCAAGTTGCCTTGTGAGTTTGTGATTATAGTTATACATTTTAAATGAAATCAATGGATGAATTTAATATTAATGTGTGATTATTATTATTATTGGAAAATTATTACTTATTAATGTTTATTTTATGGATTTATATTTTGTTGGTTATTTGGAATTGTGAAAATTAATTAATTAATTACTACATATAACAATTGGCATAAATCATTAAATAATGGTTAGTACGAACACAATATATTTATACATATTTATTTTCGGGGAGTTTATAATTAATTAATAATTAATTGGTGGAATCATATTAGTTCAGTATTTATGCTTATTAGTACATCCATTTACTTATTTATTTATTATTTATTTGATTATTTTATATGTATGTGGGATATATTTATACTATTGAGTTGAACTTATATTGTCTAGAGCATTTATATGTATATGTACATTTAGTTATTTGTTTATTGTTTATCTATTTATTTATTTTTGGCTCATATATTTATTGTTTATTTATTATTTATTTATATTGGATTTGATTTATTATTTGAGATTTTGATTTACTAGATTATTTATTTATTTTTTTTTATTTTTTTAACAAAAAGTGGTGAGTACTTAATATATTAATATTTATAAAACCTAGTTCAAGAGCTCATCAGAGAAAGAACTAGGAAGAAAACTCTTAATCCTAGCTTGAATACAAATGCAAAAATCCAAACCTATGCTATAAAGGGTCTAGTCACCCAATTTAACAAAATAAGCTTCATCAAAATATATATTTTTTTGGGAAGCCTATAGTTGTTATGTATAATTTGATATAATATATCAAAACATCAAAAATATAAAAAAAGCAGCTAAAATTAGCATGCCATATCGGCTGACATTGAATTCCCTTTTACATCGAATCAAGGAAATATTCTTGGTACCAAAAAACAAAAAACAAAACCTGTCTTTTTACTCTTCCATGGCGAAATTATCCAGGGTTTGATTTTCGAGGGCATTAAGGTCTGAAGTGTCATCCTCCCATCGCACCGGCTCTGCTTCCTCTTGTGGGCGACAAATGACCTCCCATACATCTATCTTCGTGGGTTGTCGAGACTTTGTTTCCCTCCTTG
Source organism: Cryptomeria japonica (assembly GCF_030272615.1). Classification (NCBI taxonomy): domain Eukaryota; kingdom Viridiplantae; phylum Streptophyta; class Pinopsida; order Cupressales; family Cupressaceae; genus Cryptomeria; species Cryptomeria japonica. The sequence goes on along the minus strand of NC_081405.1, from coordinate 532,616,707 downwards.
AAGTCGATGCAATATTCTCCCACTCCTCTGCCACTTCGGACAGTGAAAACCTATTTGTCCAACCCGAGGCCACATCATGCAAAGGTGCATTAAGGTCTGGCACTCTTTCTGGAGTCCATCCCCTTTCCTCTGGTTGCAATATTGGCGGTCTGGAGTCGACATTTTCTAGCTCCAAAATCACCATAAGAGCCCCAACTTTAATCCTGACTCTGTGCACAATGTGCTCGTCCAATTGTCTACAATTTTGTTGCAGGCCATTCTTCACATGGCGTAAATTTTGCCTTTTGAGGGCATGCTTTATTCAGTCATAGATCACCATGTATGCATGACTAGTTAAGATGAAATATTGTGGAAACAGAACCCATAAGAGAGCCAAGCCCTTCCACAAATTATAGTTGGCCAAAGCTTCATAGAACTTGGCAGATTCAAGAACATCCTGCCTTACCAACTTAAAAAACACTATTTCGAGCAGAGGAATCGATTGCAAAAGATCAAAAGCATTGGACAGAAAAGAACTGAGAATTTGATAGGGAAATAAAATTCTTTTGGCTTGAGGGGACAATATCTCCTCACCAATGAAGTCTTTAACCGCTCTCCTTAGTCATGGGTTTTGCAGATGAAATAGTTGGTCGAGGTCCCCATCATGAATGTGGCCATGGAATGCCACAGAGGGCTCTTCAATATGCACTACCACTTGGTTGTTCCATGGCATGTACTCCTAGTGCAATTGCCTGCAATCTTCACAAGAAAATTTTTCCATTTTGCCACTCACTTAATTGCTAAAACTTTCAAACACTTTGATTGATAATTGTGAACTAATGCAGGCAAGTTTCCTTTTATAAACAAAAAGTAGCCTGCCACACAAAAATAGTTTCTGGAAGGATTTCATTAAGCCAATCATTGTGTTGCAATAATTAGTCAGACTATTAAAACCCACACTCAAAATTTCTTGCATTAACATCTGACATTAGCGCAACCGAGGGAGTGTGTGAGAAGCCAAAAATCTCCTTTCCCCGTGTGAGTTGACATCATCAACCTCTCGGAGTACTCACACTGTCCTACCATTCATACAATCCGTAGGCTTCATTTTAAGTGCATACATGTGAGTACTCATTGAGGTATAATTTGGCATTAAAGTGCTATAATTTCCTTTTGTACTAATTCAAGTAATTCGGGGTATGAAGATAGTTTGATGGGAGAGTTAACAGACTCAACTAAAATGCCATCACAACCCATGTTTTCTAATTTGTCAGCTACGAAATTGCCTTCCCTTAGCTAACAATGTAATCTGAAAATGACTCAAGTAAATCCTAGATACGCTTTAAAACATACGATAAGTTCCATGTCTTAGACATTTTTGATGTAATTGCATTGATAATAACTAATGAATCCCCATCTAAATGTATGTTGGAAAGACCACATTTCCTTCCTAACACTAGGCTGGCTAGTAAAGCATTTGCCTTTGCCAAATTGTTGGTACCCGAGGAGATGGGAGATGCTTGGAAATAACACATTTTCTTGTGATAATCTTGAATGCAAACTCCAATTCCTGACTTCCATGGATTTCCACGGGAAGAGCCATCGAAGTTGATCTTAAAGAAGTTAGGTGCAAGGGGTAACCATTTTATGGAAGAACAATATTTAACATGAGCTGATGACCAATTCAGAGGAATCCCAATTGGTATAATAATATCATTCCATGATTTTGCAATTACCTTATCCCACTTGGTAAATGAATGCTTTACCTTGGAATTAGAGAGAGAAGAATTTATGATTTCTGCAATCAAATTTTCCAACTTGGCCGGAACTCGATCTAGGGAGGAGGATTCTTTTCTGAAAATTCTTTTATTTCTCTCCCACCAGATGGCCCAAATGGTGAGAGCAGGGGAACATTTCCAAATTCTTGAAAAAGTTGAAGATGAAAATAGAAGAGGCCAAGAGTTAAACATATCCCAAAGTGATTTCAGGAAGGGCATAAGAACTTAGAGTTTATTCATGATGAAGAACCAACATTGAGAGGCAAAAGTGTAGTGTAAAAATAAGTGATCCACTTATTCTTCTTCTAATCCACAAAGCACGCAATTGAAAACTTCTGAGATGACCAATTTTACTAGTCTATCTGCTGTTAGGATTCTTTTGTTCAATGTTAACCATGCAAAACAACCTTCTTTTGGCAAAACAATATCATTCCAAGAAAATGAGTATGCCCGACTACTCACCTTACTGCTACATCCCTATTGTGTGGCTTTGTAGCCTTCTTTAATTGAATATTTCCCTAATTTAGAAGCTGCCTAGATTATCACATATTCCCCATTAGACATGAAAACTGTTCTATTCAAGAAGATATCTATGAAGGAAGAGGATTGTTGATTGGATATAGGAAGAAGAGTTGGGTCTTTCCATATTGTTTACCTGAAAAGATTCCTATAGCTGACACATAGTCACTCAATTTTATACCCCAGTGAGCTATAGCTATATTCATAATATCTTCCATATTATCCATTTGAGAAATTGGAGGATTCCCACACCATGAGTCTATCCAAAAGTTAACACTAAAACCATTATTGACTTCCCATGCAATATACTTAGTTACTAGACTTCTTGAATCAATCATAAAATTCAATATATCTGACCCTTTTGGAGGATCCAAAATTGTCAAAACTCTGGATGGTTGGTTGTTGTCCAAATATTTGGCTTACATGATCTGACACCATTTTGAAGCAAGATTAGTATACAATTTCCAAATCAGTTTTCCTCCAAAAGCCTTGTTGCGATGTTTTAAGTTATGAAGACCTACTCCTCCTTGAGACTTTTGTAATGACATATTTTCCAGAGAGACTAAGGGGATTCTCCTTTCATTTGTCATATTACTATTTCATAGAAAATCTCTTACAAGTTTCTCTAACTATTGAATGGTGCATATGAAGGTGCTTTGAGAATAGACATGTAGTAGTTTAGTATTGTTGTTAACACTATCTTTATAAGAAGAATTCCACTAGATAATGATAGCCACCTTACTTTCCATGCTGAGATTCATGCTTTGATTCTTCCAATAATAGCAGGCCAATAAGAAGATTTGTTTGTCCCCATAAAGAATGGAATACCAAGGTAAGAAGATGGCAAGTGATCCATTGGGAAGTCCAAAATCTTGGATATTTTTAGTGACAAAATTGGATTTGTATTGAAAATGAAAAGCTTAGACTTAGCAGCATTAATTTTCTGACTCGAAGCTAATGAATAGACTTCCAAAGTTTGATTAATATGCCTACCTTCTTTTAGAGAAGACTTACCAAATAACAATGTGTCATCAGCAAAAAGAAAGTGAGTAACTGCAATTGAAGTACCTGGAAGAATAGCTCCATGCCAAATCCCTTTTGATGACTCAAGATTAATGCTTCTGCTAAAGGCATCTTCCATAAGAATAAAAAGGAAGGGTGATAAAGGGTCACCTTGTCTTACTCCCTATGTACCCTAAAAAACCCTGAGGGATGTCCATTTCCTAGAACCAAAAAGTATGCATCGGAGACACAGGCTTTGATCCATTTACACCATTTGTCTAAGAAGCCAAATTTAGATAATACCTTAAAGAGAAACTCCCACTTAACCCTGTCATAAGCTTTCATCATGTCAAGTTTGACAACAAAATTTGCTTGCTAATTTTAATTGATAGAATGTTAAATCTCATGTGCTAATAAAGCCCCCTCCATAGTCTCCCTTCCTAGAACAAATCCCCCTTGTTCTTGCAAGATGATCTTAGGTATGAGATGATGTAGTCTGAGGTAAATTGCCTTAGTTACTATCTTATAGATCATGTTGTAGAGTGAAATAGGTTTAAACTCTGCAAATATTGATGGAGAGATTGTTTTTGGAATAAGAGCAATATTTCAATATTTGTTGCATTGAAACTTTTTAACATTACACCCCTTTTCCTAGATTCTTCCATTACCTCCAAAAGGTCTATCCCTATCACATCCCAACACTTTTGGAAGAATAGAGCAGTGAATCCATCTAGACCTGGAGCTTTATCTGGGGAAAGGGAGAATACCACTTTGTGGACTTCCCCTAAGGTGAAAGGGGCCAATAAAGCTCTATTATCCAAGTCAGTAATTAGAGGAGGAATAGACTGCAGTAACTTCTCAACTTTATCATTCCAAGAAGAATCTAAATCAGAAGGTATAGGGGCTAAAAGATTCTTAAAAAACCTAACTTCTTCATCTTGAATTTTTGACAAATTTTCAATCAATACCCCTATGTCCACATGCTTTATTAAGAATATAACATTTGATGATTTTCTTTGCTTTGTGGATGCATGAAAAAATTTTGTATTCTTGTCTCCCTGCTTCAGTCAAAGCTTGCTAGACTTTTTTCTCCAATATTCTTCTTCTCTCTTAGAAACCTATTCCTACTCACTTTGAAGACCCTTCTCTGTAGAGTACAAAAGCTGATCCAATCCCTTGGAGATTATATTTTGATTAACTTCTTCCAATTGTTGTTCAATGATTTTTTTTGCTCAAATACATTCTTGAAGACCTTTCTATTCCACTATTTTGCCTTTACCTTAATAAATTGAAGTTTCTTAAAGAATTGGTACATCTTTGTTCCTCTGCATATAGGGGCAGATACCCACCACTGCCTTAATAATGCCTGAAAGTGTGGATGTCTAAACCACATACGTTCAAATTTAAAAGAAGAACCAAAGTAAGGCATTGGGTTCTGATTTTGCCATTCAAGTGCAATATGAATAGGAAAATGGTTTGATTCTGATATAGGAAGAATTTTGGAGCAATAACTGAATTGTTTGAGTCGCCACTCCAAAGGTATAAAAAACCTATCAAGTCTCTTTGCAATCTGAAGAAACCCTGATCTCTTGTTAGTCCAAGTGTTCAGAGACCATTATTAGGAATCACATCCAATAAGTTGTTATCTATGGTGAAATTTAGAAAATCCTACACAGTTCATGGAGGTGGGTAGATTCCTCCTTATTTCTCCTTATGAGACAAAATTGCATTAAAGTCTCCCCCTATGAGAAAATTCTGATCTTCTTCTTGTTGGAGCAATTGAGTCAGTTTATCCCATAAATCTTTCTTTTCTTGAGAAGGGGTAGGACCATACACATTGAATAGCATAAAGGTCATATCATAACATACTACTTTCAGCATTTGTCAATTATGATCTTGATCTAGTAGTTGGACTTGAACTCTTTTAGGGTTCCATAATGTGAGCAATCCTCTCGAGGCCCCAGCACCTTGTGTATGTGGAGATCCAAATTGTGTCTATTTAGCCACTATTTTGAGATACATTTCCTCTGATAACTTTGTTTCTTGAATTATGTAGATGTCAGCCTTTGTAGAATCAAGATGAAGCCTAATTCTACCTCTTTTGTTAGGAGCATTAATGCCCCTGACATTCCATGAAATCACTTTCATTGCAAACAAGGAGTTCCTTTCGCACTCCTTGTAACTCTTTTTGACACCTTGAATATTCCATCTAATGTACTCTGAACACCTGCCTCTATTTCCTCTTGAATCTTGACAGAGTTCAGTTTTCTACCTCTTTTCTTAGTAGTTCTAAACACTTTTGTCTTCATACTTGGACTTTGCTCGAGCGAAAATGACTATTAACAATCAAAGTTACTTATTTTTGTCTCATCATCATACTGAGGAACTTCCATATCTTCCTTCATATTTTTTTGCAAAGGGATATCTAAGTGTGGGGAGATAGGAGTGACATTTTGTTGAATCTTGTTTGTAAAACTTAATCCTGATCTAGTATGCAGGTGGTTTAAAGGTCTGTGAAAGGAAAGAGAGTCCCTAATACTAAAAGGGTAAAGAAAAAATGAAAATTTTGTATTAAAGAAAAGCTTTACTGGGGAATGAGATTTACTTAGACCAGCAGTTTCCTTACCCAAGGGAAGTTTCCCTTCCACTAAAAAATCAATCATCGGGAAACATCACATTACCTTTTGTAAGGGACACATTACATTTGTCATACTAACACCTTCCAATTCTGCAATTTACTCAATCATAGTGGAAGCTAATGTAAACAAAATACCATCTGCATTAAACTTTGTATATCAATCGGGGATTTATTATACATTAGGTCCCGAACTACAAGCTCTCTATCATTAGTTGTTTTATCACATATTTGAAGAGCCACTATGGGCCTAAAGAAATATGTATAGATATAGAAAAATCGAATCCAACTATACATGCTGAAACCATTGGTCAGCTGAATAAGCCAGTGAACATAGGATAACTCAAATTTTTAGTCATCATGAGGCACAGAGACGACATTGCATGCTTGTACAAAATTAGAAGGCAAATCTACCTCATGCTGATGAACGGTGCACAATAAAGGGTCTGAGCAATTATTTTTACAAACTAGAATCTCTGAACACTCGAGACCACTACAAGTATTAGTAAAATGCCCTAGTTTATGCCGATATTTGCAAATGTCCTCTACATTATCCATCACGATGTCTTGATACCATAAACCCCATTTTGATGTGATAGATATTTGCCTTGGAAGGGTTTTATTTGAATCAAGAAGTAGGCAAACTCTAACATCTCTTTGAATTACTTCAAAGGGTATAAGATCATGAGAAACAAAAATAACTAGTTGATTAGCCATGGTCTCCACAATTTCCGGTCTCTGTATTCCAAAGGCAGACTTGGGAAAGAAATCCATTAAGGGTAAAATCTACATAAATTAGCATCTAGCTTAAAGTTTGGAATCCAAGGCATGGTAAATAGACCAGCCCCTTGACAAAACAAACCTTTGAATTTATAGACTACATCTCTATCTTCAGGTGAAGAAAACAGAATGACAAAAAACCCCGAATGGCTATGAACATAAAAAAGGTCACGAAACCTGACCATTTGCTTTTAGCCCATGAAAGTAAAGATTGAAAAGGGATCGATGAACTAAACTTACCGATGAGAGACAAATTTCGGATAAATGATACAGATTGAGAGAGGACATGCTCAGGAAAAGTAATATTAACGATAGAGGCATTCTCTGCCTGATCCGATTTGGAAAGAGGTATTTCTGCCTCCTTGAGATTGGCCTGTTTTCTTCTCCACACAAGAGGCACAAATTTTGGATTGAAGGGACCTCCATGATCACCGTGATGTTCTATTTCATTATCCCCTTCAACTAAACATTCCTTTTGTAAATATTGTTGGGATAGAGATGAAGTTTCTTCACAAATGTCAAAAGGCTATTTTCCTTTTTCTTTGGCCGATACGCTTTCAAAGGTTGAAACTTTTTGATAGGATTTTGGTTTTTTTCCCCACCCAACAGATTTTTGAAAAATAAACTGTTGATGGCCTGTATGCCCTTTGAAAACATTTCAAGCCCCTTGTTTGGATGATTCTACTCATTCATATTTATTGAGATTCGAATAATTTTGCAAATATCCTTACTCTTTGCAAAAAAATTTATGTAATGAGTGAGCTGGTTGAACAATTGGTCGACTGTAGAAGATGTCAGAAATATCTGTCTAAGCTTGGGATCCCTGATTAGCTACCTTGGTTATATAATCTTCATCGAGACATGCAAAACGATTCAACCATTATTTCCCTGAAGGTAAGTTTGAAACCGGATGAACAAAAGGTTTATCTCTGAAAATTTTGGTGAAGGGATTATTATCAAAATTTGGCTTATGAGCCAAATGAAGGACACCTTTGCCTTGCCCTGAATTTGTTTGCTGAAAATCGTGGTAGCCTTGTCGCCATCTTCCATTTATTGAATGTCGTAACTACTCCCTACTCCAAAATCCTAGTGCTCCATGCGGCCATCCCATGATTTCCAAAATTGTTGTATCTTTAATAACTTATTTATTTATTTTTTGTTTAATTACTAGATGGATATTTATGTTCGTTTGTACATTTATCTTCTTTAATGATTATTTATTTATTTATTTGCCAGTATTCATGTACCTACCCCTTGTTATGATTGGCCCTCTTGGGAGTTGTGGTTGTGAGGAAAATATTAGTTAATTGTTTGTTTATTTATTTATGTTAATTGTTGTTTTATATTTAATTAGATCATTTATTTATATTGTCTTTGATTTATTTTACTAGGCTTTAATTTATTATTATTGTTTATTATATTATTATTATTACATTCTCTTGTTACTAATTGAGTAAATAAATATTATGTTTATACCTACCCAATTATTTTATTGGTTGAGATTTGAGGGTAGGTAAATAATATTATTTTATATTCTTACCTTAATTTTTGGTGGGGGGGTTGGTATAGAATATATTTTATTGGAATATTTTGATTAGCAGATATGCTTCTGTGGTTTTGAATGAGATTCTATTTATTGGCTTTGTGAGCATTTTTGTGTGTGTGCTTTTGGATATCTTTCTATGGCTTTTGGATTTTGGAATTGCTTGGAGGGAGAATTTCTTGTTTGGGTTGAATTTTGGAAATTTGATTTGTTTGGATTTTTTCTCTTCTACGATTGCATTACCATCACTCTACTTCTAGGTTGAAGATCTTTTTCCATTCTTGCATTTTAATTTTTGAAAATAGTCATTTTCTTTATGATTGCTAAAAGATTGTTTGGGGAGATTTGGGAATGAATGATTATTCTATTATCATTGATTGGGAGTAATATTTTGGGAAAAATATTTATATATAATTTTATCAATCCATGTGTGTTGTATTGCTAGGAAAAGGGCATTTATGCATGTTAATATATTGATTATAATTTTCCTATTAATGCATTGTCGTAACGATTAGTTTTGTGAGGTTTATTTGTTGTTGTATACCTCGTGTTGTGTCCATTTGGTTTGATTAGATCTCAAGTGGCTATGTCTGTAATCATTTATGTGAAAGTTATTGTTAGTATAAGTTGGAAATCTTGTATGCATTGTATTGTTGCCCTTAACAAGGCTTTGTTTTGGTTTCTTATTGGCTTTTAGTGACTTCTTGGTTGTATTTATTCCATTGCAAAGCCGGTGCCCGAATCCCAACAAATTTGAATATATTTGTATTCTATTTTTTGTGAGTTGGTCCCTTGTTACAATAACTCTACTATGGGCTGGAATAGCTCGCCAAAGTAGTGTCAACAGATTTCTAAGTTGTTTTTTGAGTCCCTCAGTTGATTTCTCTGCTTGGTCTTTATTCCAGAGGCTTGTTTTATTATGTTTGATGGTTTTGTGGCATTGTGCCATTTCTTTGTGATATGTGTGGATCCATTTGGGCTTCAGAAAGTGATTTTGTGCTTGTCTGTTACGGTTTTGATATGTTTCTCTAGCAAGTTGAGTGATTCATTTCTTTTGATGATGGTTAATTGTAGCTCCAACGAGAGGTTATATTGTGCCTCGCTATGGAGGATCATTCTATGTTATCATATTCATGTATTGCCCCTATTTCTGTGTATTTGAAATTTTTGGGGCTCTCTTTATTATTGCATTTCTGGCATTACGAGCTTATGGCTTGATCCTTGTTAATTGGCTATTGGTTGTATGTTGATGGTTATCTTTATGATTCAGTGGTATAAGTTTTGTAATGAATTTTGGATTCTTTCCATGTTGAGCTTCATTTTGTTATTGTGTTATATCTTGTTATGTTTTTACCCTATGGTCTTGGGCTATGTTTGGGAGAGTGGGCTCTTGTATGTGTTGGACTTAGGTTATGAGCACTAGATCTCTATGTAGGGGGTCTAGACCTATAGAACCACATGAAGAGTTTATGGTTTAATTTGCAAGTGATAAAATTATTAATAATAATTAGTGGGATGTGTATTTAGGAATTCACTTAATCAAGATTAAGAATATGATGTTGTATGCCCCAATTGAACGAACCCAGGGAGATGGTTTTGGGATCCTAGATTGGGAAGACCATTGTAGTAGTATACCCAATCTCCCTTGAGTGAATCCAAGGTGGAGATAGATGCCACATAATGTTAGCATGTGATGATACTCTACCCCACATGTGTCCATTATCAATAAGACTTGATTTGTTGAATTATGCCTATGTAGGTTGATTACTTTGTTTTAGTTGTGTCATGTATTTTGACATTATATTTTTATGTTGGAGTGTTGTAGTGTCATTTTGTATCATATGGTCTTTAGGTGCCAGCTTAGGTCTTGAGTCTGAGTTGGAACCTTATGGCATCTCCTAGCATGGGGGGTGGTTCTTATTTGGTTCCACATGGTTGGGTGGTTTGATGCCTTCTACCATTGGGATATTCTTCTTGGATGTTAGTGTAAATGGATTTGGATCTATAGTATATCATCATGAGCTTGGATTCTAGGAGCATATTTATGTAATTAGAATTGATATGATGTGTTATGAAAGATGAAAATGTAAAGAGGACTATGTAATTGAACATATTGAAACAATGTATTATAGAACATGTAGTAAGATGATTTTTGAATGAAATGTAATGAATAATATTGTTGTAAATGGATATTCTATTGTAAATGTTGTTCTTGATTATAAAGGAATTAAACGATTTAGAGATATGTATGCTATGTCATGAGTATATTTTGTGGATTGTAGTGATTATGTTAATTATCATATACGCCTTCATTTGAAAGATGTTAATCTCCAATGTTAGATATCTTGAGATATGGAATATGGCTCTTTATTATGCAGTTGTCATATGGTGTTGTTTTTTATGTATTAGAGATGTTACCATATTACGATGTCTTTTAAATGAGGAATATGAATGTGTTTATGTATCTTGTATTATTAAGATGGAATGTAGCAAAGAGACTATGTGCTTGCTCCATGTGCTCTTATGTAAATGAACTTGATACAAAAGAACTATGCTATTGTTATTGTTATAAGATGATGTATTGGTAAGTGGTTCATGTTATAGATATGTTTATCATGCTGAGAATGAAATCCTATTTTTAAATTGGGGGTTTGAAATATTAGATTGTATTTATTCTTGTAAAATCATATGTCTCTCGAACATGTTTAGTAGATTGGAATCCTATTTGGATGTAGATAAGTACTTGCTACTACAATCTTGCATATGGCTATGGATAGTATTCTTGATGAGTTGTTCTTAAGGAAATAATCGAATACCATTAGTAAAAGTAGGATTAATGCATTTAGTTTCATGATGTGTTAAGTGTTCAAAAGAGTAAGGAGGGCTATTAGAAATATTCGATTGGTACTTAAAAAAGAACCATAGAAAGAGTATGAAAGGGAATAGAGTTATGCATATGTGTTAATGTTTTATCATAGTTGCATGGGAAATAAATGTTTAGTTGGATGATAGTATATGGTGTTCTAGATGGATATGTGATGTGTTATTTTAATGTCAAGTAGCAACGTTGAGATATCCTAGGGAATGGAGATGCATTATATGGTTTTATTATGTAGTTATGTTAATGATTTAATATATGTCTCACTTGCGTAATATGATTCTATGGTTATGTTCTTGTTGATTTATACATTCATGCATATAGTTAACGACGCATTGAAAAATAATGGTAGTAACGTTGCATTAATAAATACTAGTAATAGCATAGTTGTAATGGTTATGTTAAAAGAAAAAAAAATTATCTCTTTTTGTTAGAATATTTTGGTTTATTTCTCTAGGGTATTTTGGCAGGCATTATAATATATATACATATACACATACACATACATATACATATATACACCTACACACACACACACACACACACACACACACACATCTATATACAAACATACACACATACATATATACATACATACATACATAAATATACATATATGTGTGTGTGTGTGTGTGTGTGTGTGTGTGTGTGTGTGTGTGTGTGTGTGTGTGTGTGTGTGTGTGTGTGTGTGTCTATATATGTATACACACACACACACACACACACACATATATATATATGAGTTTGCGGTTTGAGTAGTATACTTATGGATATCATATGTACCTATGTTCTAGTTTGTACTTGTTATGGGCCTTTGGAAGGTGACTTACATGGTTCGATAGTTCGGTTTGTCAATTGCTTTGTTTCTCTGAAATAGAACGGTTTGTATGGACATCCATGTTTCACTAGTTGATTGGACATTTTCATCCCACGATTTTGGGACATGTCTAAGAATTGTGGATAACATGTGTACTCAAGTTGGTATTAACCTTTGTCATATTTTATCCAACCTAGGAGAGTCAAACATATGAAGTATATTGTAGTAGTTTGTAAGGTATTTTACTTTGTAAGGCATGTGCGATTGACTTGAAAGATGTATCTGTATTTTGGCATGGAGTTTCTTATCTTGTGAGAGTGTCTTTGTGTCTTATAGATGCAGGGCATATGTATCAGAGTCGAGAGGAATGCATTGTTGGGTTGAAGTGTGTAGAACGTCCTTGGAATTGTTGATGTCCTTAGACACTAATAATTGTTTGTTGAATTGAGAATAACATTTTGGCTTGAGAAAATAGCATGGTGTTCATCTGCGAAAGTGGATAATAGGGATGACCATTATAATCAAAGAAATGAATCAATCTCTATTGATATACTAATTAATAATGAGATTTACTATGCAACATGCATTTCGATGGGTATCTAACAATAAAAATGATAACAGACAAATTATAAAAGAGGTTGGAGTAGATTATTTGAAATGTATAATAATAATAAGAAATTGTAATGGCATTTTGACAATCATACTCTTTTCTAAGTGAGACATATACATTCTCTTGCATGTGCACACATTATTGGTAGCTAAAAGCTAAAATGATGTATGAATATATCAAGTAATGGAATTAAATAGATTCTAACAAACATGGGACAATTCTTAACATAGATACCATGACCATGACCACAATTGTGAAAATAATGTATAAATATATCAAGTAATGGACATAAATACATTCGAACAAACATGGGCCAATTCTTAACATAGATACCATGATCACAATTGTGAAAATAAGGAAGCTTAATATCCAACCCCGTATTAAAACTCTGGAAAAACTCCCATCTAAACAACAATAATCGTACAAATGCTAATAGGTATTTGAAGACACCCTAGAGACACCCATGCGAGAATGTGAAAAGATAAATAATGTATCACAACGGTTTTGCCCTCTCCTTCATCTTCACATACGGAATCTGATACGATCCAAGGTGAAGACTTAAAAGCGGAACAAAACGAAACGCCAAAGGACTCGGCTATTTATGTGCAGGAGCTCAATCTTTTCCCTTGCTCCCCTCCCTCTATCTCAAAATTTCTCTGTGTATTTGCAGGAAACCGAGAGGAGCTTGCCCACACTAACACTCTTTGTGTGTTTGCAAGGAAAAGGAGAAACAAGGGCATCTGTGTTTGCCTCTTTAAGACATGGAGAATGCAAATGGTGTGGTGGAAAATCCTGCAGTTGCAAATGGAAATGGTGTGGAGGAACATGAATATATTCGGGTTTCGAACGTACCTCGTATTGTAATCTCAAGGCGGATGGTTAGAATAAGAACTAACCCCAGATATGCTCTCAACCAACAATTAGTGCAAAACGTAATTGGCCGGCTTGGCCCCATTGAGTTCGTCCGTCAAAACGGCGACACCCTTGACGTGAAGTTTGTGAGGGAGGAGGATGCCACTTCTGTCATTCAACGTCTCGACGGCCATAATGGCGTCTTTCGTGGCCGCGCAGTGAATTGGAGTGCCAACCGCAGATCATTGGGACTAGACAGCTTATTGGGTCACTAATCCGTTGTTTCTTTTCAGTTAATATAATAATATGTATTAACGTTGGCTAATTCAAAATTAGAATTCAGTGCTTTCGTGTTTCCATTGACTCATATTTGTAGTTCAATACATTCACAAAGTTTTCTACGTGGTAGTTTAATGATAATCATATTAGTTAGTTGAAAACATTTAGGGATGATGGATTATGAGTGGTTCTTAGCGATTATAGTTGTCAAATGGTCTATGTTGAATAATATTATTTTTGACATTTTCTTAATGTCGAGGTACATTTGTGAGAAACAATATGTTTTTAAAATTTTGGTTGAGATAGAATTCAGTGAATATGTTTTGGAGAAGCATGATGGATTAGATTCTTTTACAACTGAGTTGCATTTTGATTGTCACAAAATAACATTGTTAGATGTTATTGTGATTCATGTAAATATTCCATAAATTTTCTAAGCCATAAAGCTTCATGGGATGTATTTGATGAATAAATAAATTCAACTTTAATATTAGATAAGGAAATAGTATATTGCTTTTTACTACTCTACGAAATTGGTACTCAACCAAGATAGAAAACATATCTCAATATAAATTTCCTTTTAAATATTTGTGCCACTTACATAATTTGCATTTCTAGGTATCATACTTTAGTCAACTATTCAACACTTTTATATCCAATTCCAAGTTGACATGTTTCTCATATGTATCACAATATTCTTTTTACTTCTTTCCAGTGATCAACATGAGGAGCTATTATATAATTAAAAACAACTTTGATTGCATATATGGAATTTTTGGTCTAGATATTCTAACATACAAAAGATTACCCACTAATTATCAATATAAAGTACTATCAACTTTCTCAAAATCAAATCTAACACTAGTTTGATTCCAACATCAAAAGGTGTAATTGTTGATTACCAATCAAACATTTTAATTTAGTAAGCACATTGAATGTAGACTAAGAAAGTAATATCTTTCCTCCTCAAAAAAATTCGAATTCCAAATTCACAAATCTATTATATTAAACGTTTCTTCCAAAACTTCCTTACCATGTAAAATTATTTTGAAATTGCTCAGGAATATCAAATCATCAACATATTTAACATTTTAATGTGTACATGATCATTACAATTTAAGATATAAAGATTAGAATTTAACTTCCTCATTTTCCATCCATAAATTAAAGAATACTCATCTATTTTTAAGTATTTAACTCTTAGAGCCTATTTTAAGCAATAAATAGATTTTTTCAACTTCCAAATTAGATGTTCTTTACCATGTTTTTCAAATCCTAGTGTTGCATATTAAAGTTTTCATTCAAATTACCTTAAGAAAAAGTAATTCTTCACATTCATCTGATAAATGTTCCAAACGAAATTGGCTACTAAGACAATAATCATCAAAGTGTAATTAATTTTGTAGCTTGAGAAAAAAAAAAAGTATAATCGATTCCTTCTTTTTGTGAAAATGCTCTAGAAACTAATCTTGCCTTATATATTTATATTTAGACCCATGAAGTACAAGTTTAGTTTATAAATCTGTGTTGGTGCTCTAGCATTGTTAAGCACCAAGTACATCATTTATCATCAAGGAATTATAAGTATTCTTGTATTGCTAATTTCCAATTTAAATTTCCCTTAACTTCTTCATTTGATTGGAAATCTTCAACTTTCATGACCTTGACCATTATATCATACCTAAAAATGTGATGCTTAAAATATTTCTAGTAAATTTCTTATATACTTCTTATTTTCTCTAGAATTTACATTTCTTGCACCTACGTTAGGATCATTTTCAAAAGATTTATTATTGTAAATAGTATTAGAAATAAATTCATTAGTAGTTCCAAATATGACTTAGTTCACGAGTCACCAACCTTCTTGAATAATTCATATGTCAAGATGAAACTATAAGGTACACCTAAAAGAAGTGCAAGGCGTAACATTGTAGATTAAAGTGTAAGCCCAACCAATAATTGTATAGGATTTTTGACAAAAAAATTTGTAGTCATACGATTTGCATAGTCCATGTTATTATTGTGCATAACTTCTAGTCTAAAATGTGTGAATTTATTTTTGTAATGGTGAAAATTTGGAAGCTAGGATGAATTAACATAATAATGAGAATCCAAATTAACCATTACATTGGATGGAATGAGGAATGAGTCTAATAGATCTAGCGTCAAACCATCTAAGGGAGAGGGTTGGAAGTTTGAGATCATATTCACCCCTTTTGTTAGGGTTTCCTCTTTCCAAGTTGGGTTTAATTATTTTTTTATTATTAGGGTAAATTGGTGAACTATTGAAGTGAACTGACATAATTAGTAAGCTACAGTTGTCTCACAAAGCCACAAACTCAAATTTGGGAAAAAGAATATGTTTCGAACCTATTCCCAGAAATAGTTGTTGGGAATAGAGGTTTCCTTAGGTCAAACCTCTGTTTCAGAATATGTAATTGAATTGACAAATGTAATGAAAGACTATAATGAAAAACTTTTCTTTTAAGGAAAAGGTTGCATCTGAAATGTAATGCTTGAACCACAATGTTTACGGGTATCTGTAGGATCATGAGGGGCCAAAAAGTGGTGATACGAAAAAAAATTGCCTTTTCCATTTGCCCAAAAATGTGAGAAATCCGCATTGAGGTTTTGCTTGGCTTAGATGTCAGTACATGTAGCTATGGAAAAATCCAAAGCTTAACTAATATCCAAAAATATTGGATATCTTATATTATTAAACTTATATATTATATATAATATACAATATACAATATATAATATATAATATACAATATATTGTATATATGAATATTATATATTATATAATATATAATATATAATATATGAAATATATATGTATATGTATACATATATGTATATATATATATGCTTATATATTAATTATCATGCATTGTATGTTCAAAAATGTCAAAAGAAAAAGGTATCGAATATCCGATACCTACAAGTATTTTATATACCCAATTGTGGCCGCGTGTGGGTCATTTTAACCCACGGCTTTAGCTATTCAAATGGTTTCAAAATGTTGCTATTCAAAATAACATTTAGGATTGTTGGTGGATGGTTTTTGATAGACCATCCTACAACAATCTCTATGTTCCATTATACTTCATCAAGAAATTATATTCCAATTTTGTTCTAGGTAAGAACATCAACTCCTTTGACATCAAGCATTACCAAGGCATGGGGGAGGTATGCCCCAAGATAAACTTGGGGAAATTCGAGTAGTATAGGGCCCATATATTCCCCATTGCATTGATTTACCACCTCCAATACAACCTTTAGATTTTATTATTGACGTAGTGTTATGAACTATATTGGCTATTTACTCTTTGAGTATCCTTTTCGTTTCTCAAGCCACAACACTAGCTCAACTACATAAGGGTGATGGTAGCGGTGGACCAAGTGGTACTAACACATCTTCCTCATCTCTAAATATTTGTGTGTCGCATACTTGCACTATATGCCATCATGTACATGCCTAGGCCCTCTTGGACAAATTGTTGATCATCCCATCAATACATCTGATTACGAGGTGCATGATATGACCAGTGCACCAAATAAAACAACAGGGACTATAGAACACCTTGGTGTGTCCTCACATGTTAGAGATGAGGAGGCACCTTCATCATACAGTGACAATGTAGTGGTAAGACTTAACTTTTAATTTTATAGTGCAACCTGATGGTTTATCACTATCAGATGATACTAATATGGTTTGCAGGTTAAGGAAAGTTGAATATGGACTCAAACAAGCACCTAGAGCTTGGTATGCAAGGTTGGATGAATATCTTTTAAAGATTGGTTTTACTAAGGGCAGTGCTGACAGTAACTTATACTATAAAATCATTAATGATGATATAATGATTATTGAAGTATTTGTTGATGATATTATTTTTGGAGGTGAAGATAAATTATGCTTAGAATTTTCTAAGAATATGGAGAAATAATTTCAGATGTCTATGATTGTTGAGATGAAATTTTTGTTAGGTTTGCAGATTACTCAGACTTACAAAGACATTTTTATCTATCAAAATAAATATGCTAAGGAATTATTGAAGAAAATTGGTATGGGATATTCTAAACCAGTAAGTACACCAATGGTTACAAGTGAGAAATTGACAAATCCTACAAGATACAAATCTATGATTGGAGGTCTTCTTTATTTGACTCACACTAGACCTAACATTATGAATGTTGTTTGTATTGTTTCAAGATTTCAGAGTGACCCTAGAGAAAATCATGAGATGGCAGTGAAAAGGATTTTTAGATACTTGCAAGGTACATCAGAATATGGCTTATGGTACCCTAAGTATGATAACTTCACTTTATGTACATATACAGATGCTGACTTGGCTAGAGATGTTGATGATCGGAAATGCTTTCTTTCTTGGAAAGAAGTTGGTTTCATGGATCAACAAGAAACAGTCATGTACTTCTCTATCTACTATTGAAGTTGAGTATGTTGATGCTACTACTAACTATACACAAGTTTTATGGATGAAGCAAATATTAAAGGATATAAAGGTGGATTGTGGTGCACCGGTAGTTATTCACTGTTATAACTCTGCTGCTATTGATATATCAAAGAAGTTGATATTTCATTCTAAGACAAAGCACATATCTATCAAGTATAACTTTCTGAAGGAGAAGGTGGAAGTAAATGAAGTTAAAATGGTTTATGTGAACACTAAAGAGAAGATTATAGATATTTTCACTAAACCTTTATCCAGGGAATCATTTGAGTACTTGAGAGACAGATTGGGGGTTTATGCCCCTTCGACAGAGACTTGATTGATGTGGTTTGGCATCAGTCCAGTAAGAATTATCAGAGATACTATCCATTCCAGCACTGATGTGGGATGTTGTTTCTTAGGGGGAGTAGTCAGCTTTTGAGATTCAGAGGTTTATACTTTTGCTTTGATATTTCTGTCAGATTTCTAGCATTGATGTCAAAGGGGGAGAGATATTGATGTGAAAAAGTTAAAGAGAAATTCAGAACTTTACAAAGATATTATTCAAAGGGGGAGAGATATTGATATTCAGAACTATCTATGGATATTGTTGGTTGTCTTCCATAGGGGGAGACTTGTTTGGCATTTCTTGGTACTTAGATTTTTTTCACATCTAGTGTTCCCATCAATTCCAAAGGGGGAGATTGTTGGCCATTTGTTGGAATTGATTATGTGTTGCATTGATGTTTTGTCATTGATTTCAACACTATCTGTTTGGATGCTTTACTAGCACCCTTCTTGTCCTAGTAGGTTGAGTGGGTTCCGGTTAACTTGGATCTGACATGATCCGAAAGACTGTGGTATAATCTGGTGATGGAATTGGCTTGTTCATGATGCTTGTACTCGTATCAAGTCATTTGATTTTGGTCTGGTGTTTGGACATTATCCTTCTTTCAGAGACGCTTGGTTTCTGGTTCCACCGAGGGTTTCACCGGCAGAGATTTTGGTAGAAATATTTGATGAATTTCTTAAGTGGTGTTGGTGATCATGTTCGAGACTATGCATTGAGAGATCATTGCTGAAGTGTGTGGACCTATACTTGGTCCCGGTTGATCTAGGTTATGGACCGACATTGTTGAAATGTGTGGATAGGACCTATTGATATATTTCTGGGATGTCTTATGTGTTGGATATTGTTTGTTTGGACTTAGGCCGACATGGTTTGTAATTGTGTAATCGGTTTATTGTCCGGCAGCCAACATGATTGTTTATGGTCAAGGGTTTGTATATATAGATGTAAGATCTCATTGTAGATCATCATGGTTAATGTAATAGGTCATGGTCAAGGAATTTTTTGATCATTGGAGATTGAATTAGGTTTGTGTAAGAGGATTTAGTCCTCTGGTATTGAGCTTAACCGGAACTGTACTCTGGCATAGGAGATGTTATCTTTTGCATTTCAACACTTCTCTAGATTGTAGTCTGGATTTGTATGTAGTTAGTGAGACTCCTTTTGTGATGAGCAGTGTTCCCTAGGTTGTTGGCCTTCCTGCAAGTGCAGGCCCCTTCATTCTAATTCACATACTTACTATAGAAGTACTATCTGACTATGGGTAGGATTCCCACCGTGGTTTTTCCCTTTGCTGGATTTTCCATGTACAAATCTTGGTGTTGTGTGAATGGATTTTATTCTATGATTATTGTTTATGCTTAATTGGATTAACTACTATTCTGGTGTTATTGTTTTGGGTTTTGGTATTAATGTTTGAATTTCTAATGCTTCTGATAATATGTGACAACTGATTCACCCCCCTCTCAATTGTCTTCTGGTTATCTGAACTATCTAACATCCTTAACTAATCTAACAAATCCTAAACATAAATCAATGAAATAGATGCAAATTAAATGATTAATCTAATTAAAAATCCCTATTTTGCATCATAGCTTCCATTGTTCTTCTCCAAAATTGTGTTGTGTATGGCTCTCAGCTATCGCACCGGGAAACCTGCATTGGTTAGACAATAATTTCAAATATCATTATCCTGAAAATGTTGAAATGATGTTGCTTTTATAGATTTTTGGGACAAATTGGATGAGAAATGGAACTCAAGTGTTGATTGATAGTTCAACTAATTTGATTGATCATTTAACTCCTTTTGATTGATCTGTTAAGTGGATTGATTGGATAGATAACTCAATTGATTGAAGAGATGACTGAACTGATTGGGGAAAAGACTAAATTGATTGGCTAGTCAGAAAAAGATGATTGGGAGTTAAATGTGAAGATTGAAGTGTTAAATGGGTTAACTAGTTAGATAACTAATTTGAACAATCAGTCATGATTTACAACATGTGTTGTAGGAGTTTTGAATTGAAATTCAATTTCATTCCTATTTGAATTTGAATTTTGATTTTCAAATGATGAAATTGAAATGCACATTAACTTGAAATGTGATGAAATTAGAATTTGGTGAAATTCAAATTTGGAGAATTTAAATTAGATGAAATTAGTTGAAAACTGGATTTGGGGATTTGGAAGATAAATTAATTAATTAAATAATTTAAATGAAATTATTTAATCATTAGAAATGGGATTAAAAAATATTAAAGATTATTTAATTAAGAAAATAAATCACAATTAATTAAATAAATAATATTTATTTAATATTTGATAAAGAGTTAAATGATGAATGATTAAGTAAATAGAAATTGAATAATTAGTATTGTGGATAATGATGATTAAATTAGTTCAAAAGAATAAGAATAATTAGATTAATTAAAGAATTAAAGAATTGTTTAACTAATAGGATGAATAATTAGTACATGATCAATGAGATATTTTTAGGTTTCTACAAACATATATAGGTCAAGTCTACAAAAATCTCGATAAAATCCCTTCTCTACCATAGGCATATTCTAGGACTCCCGATCATCCTAAGAGAAGTCCTGGACTTGAGGTAATCAAAAATTCAATTTTAGAGTTCATTTATAGTTCAATGTATATTGATTTTGATGTTAACTATTCAAATGTAAATCATATAATATAAGTAATATCAATTGTGGTTTGAATTTTTCTTGTGTGGGATCCTTCAAAGCCAAGGAGTGCTTTGAAGATGATCGATTTTGAGGATACATTAGTAGTTTAGGATGTGATTGATATATTTTGGGATACATACATGTCTATTTGGCATGAATATGTTGTATATGGACATAAACTTACATATATGGATATACATTTTGTTTGAGTTGGCGTTTATGTCATTTTTGTATATGGACATACACTTGTAATTATTTGACAATTTAATATATAGAAGTTAAAATTTAATATAACGTGTTCCTCATGTGCATGGATTCATTCTTTGAAACTTTAATCTTGAATGTAATAATGGTCAATGGTTAAATAATGAAGAATAGTGCTCATGTTATTTTTATAATCTTGAGATTTGATATAATTTGTTCCATCTAAAACTTAAGTGTTAAATTTGGTTGCCTTCAGAAACTTCACCAAATTTAATGACCATATTGGTATTGTTATTAATCATAACATGGATGCTTAGTAATGACAACAATAAAGTAGAAAAGTATATTCTATAGCAGTATTCAATTTTTTTCATAATAGCTACATCTAGCAACAATCCCACACCATTAAAGCTATCTCAACAAGGAGACCATTGAAGAGGTCCATTTCCACATGTTGCCTATTAAATTTAATACCTAAATATATGAACTATGAACATAAACTTGTTTTGATTGTCATTCAGGTACTCAAAGATACAAAATTCACCTTGCCTTATATTATTATCGCATACACATTATCTCCACCCCGCACTTCAGGTAGGCATATTGTTCTTTATATTTCATTATACCGTCCATTCATTAGGCTCTCCTTTTAGAAGAACCACTTCGCTCTTTTGTTTTGGTAGTTGAATCATATTTTTCCATGGTATATGGAACGACCGCAATCCCAAACCATGACAAAAAAATCAAAGTTACTTAACCTAACAAGACATCAAATTCCATTTATTTATTGCACTCTTTTTATACTTTAGAATTCACACACATGCAAATCCCCATACGAAAGATATTGAAAAAATCATGAGAAAATTGAAGATAACTGTTTTGCTCATTAAGAACCTCTTTCTAAATCTTCTACTAGTAATTTTAACTTTAAAAATGTATATAACTAGAGAAGGCAAAGAATTTGGTCTCACCAGATGGTATGGTTCGCTAATATTATACGATTTCATAACCATTATATGAAATAGTTTATTTGATTTGAATGAAGTAGACTCCATTGCCATGTTTTGAAAAGTCTCCAACCATAACTTTGAAGAAAGAGACTGACCCTTCAAAACACTCTTTTATATTTGTTGTGATTTGCACTTGAATTAGGTAGATGTGAGTTAAACAAACCATCAGTTCCAACACATCTAGCTAGGAATTTTTACCCTAGGCATGCTCCTATTTTTCCCTCCAATTCAATTGAATTGTCAGTGCCATAATGTAGTGATGTCATCCCTTGAGCACCCTAAGTGTGAAAAATTGTCAAAATTTGACATGTTGTTTCTCGGATTCGTTGGCAATTAAAAATGATCCTTCTAAACTTGCAAGGTCACATGAGGCCCCTCTACAATAGTCTATCCTATATTTTCAAGATTTAGAGTGATCTTTGTAGGACAATAATTTTTTAGTTGACATAAAAATCGTCAAAGGCATTCAATGAAAAACTACAATGGTTCCTAATTCTTGTTCTATTCATCATGGGTATGAACCATCGATTCTAACACATCTGGTTAGGTGGCTTTACCCTTGGAATGCTCCTTTTTTACCTCCCAAGTTGGTCAACGTTCAGTGCCATACCGTAGCGGCAACGTCCCTTGAGCACCCTAAGTGCAAAAAATTGTCAAACTTTGACAAGCTATTTCTTGAAATCCATGGCACTTTTGAATGATTCATCTAAACCTACAGGGTCACTTGAGGCCCCTCTACAATAGTCTATCTCAAAATTTCAATAGTCAAAGCAGTTTTTGTAAGGCAATGATTTTTAGTTGACACAAAAATCGTTAGAGGCATTCAATGAAAAGCTACAATAGAGCCTAACTCTCATTTTGTTCATCATGCGCATGAACATTCAATTCCAACATGTTTGGTTAGGTGGTTTTACCCTAAGTATGCTCCTATTTTTTCCCCCAAGTCAGTCAAACGGTTAGCTCCATACCATAGCGATGTCATCCCTTGAGTTCCCTAATTCACAAAATTGTCAAACTTTGATAGGTTATTTCTTGACGTTTGTGGTACTTGCGAATGATCTATTTGAACCTACAAGGTCATGTGAGCCACTCCATAATATTTTGTCTCAGTTTTTTAAGATTCAGTGATTTTCGTAGGGAAGTGATTTTTCAATTGACGCAAAAATCGCCAGAGACATTCAATGAAAAGTTGTGATGGAGCCAAATTTTCATTCTGTTCATCATTGGTGTGAACTGTCAATTTAAAAATGTTCGATTAGGTTGTTTTACCCTAGGGATGCTCCTATTTTGTCTCCTAAGTTGGTCGAATGGTCAGTGTCATACCATAGTGGCGTCGTCCCTTGAGTGTCCTAAGTGCAAAAATTGTCAAACTTCGACAGGTTGTTTCTCAAAATTTCATGGAACTTGTGAATGATCTTTCCTAACCTACAAGGTCACATGAGGTCCCTCTACAATAGTCTAGTTTTCAATATTCAAAGCGGTTTTCCTACGGTAGAGATTTTTTTAGTTTACGCAAAAATGGTCAGATATTCAATGAAAAGTTGTAATGGAGCCTAATTCTCCTTTTGTTTGTGGTGAGCGTGAATCATTGGTACCGCCAACTATATTATCTATAACTATAGCTATTTTATATCTAACATAATCATAATCATCATTAAACATAGAGGTGACCGCTATGAACAAAATTCATCAAAAAGTTTCATTTACATGTACAGAATTTGGCCTCTAAATACATTGTGTATCATCAATACAAATACATAGTATATCTTCAATACAACTACATTAATATCATCATGTACAAATACATCGTATATCTTTAATACAACTACATCAACTTAATCATGTACAAATACATCATATATCATCAATCCAACTACATCTATGTCATCATGTACAAATACATCATATATCATCATGTACAAATACATTATATATTAGTAGTACAACCACATTAATGTCATCATGTACAAATACATCAATGTTATCAAGAAATTAGGTATGGAACTAAAACATTTGATTATGATATATGTGCTCCCTAACGCATAGCTCCAACCACTGGTACTCTCAAAGACACCTACATTGCAATATTATACAAAAAAATTGTATTAAAGAAATAATACTAAGTAAAATTAATTTAACAATGAGAGTAACATAAACTCCAATATGTCCATGATTTTTGTAATCCCTGATTTTTGTAATAAAGTAGTTCAATCATGCATGTCCATGATTTTTCGTAATCCTTGCATTTTGAAGCCATTAGAGGAATAATTTTATTAACCAAATAAATTAATGAACCTAATGAACCATTTGTATTAACAATTTACAGTCAATTGGTATGAGATAGATATGCTTCATGATCAACACTATGAATTTGTGCACTATTGAATCAAGTGCACATGATTTTCATAATCCTTGCTTTCGCAAACCATGAGGAGAATAAGTTTAATAATCAAAAAAATTAATCAACCTAAATATGTAATAAACCTAACAAAACATAGAGATGCTAGTATTGACAGTGCATTATACTTTCCATTCCTTATGTAGTCAATGAATATGAGATAGATATGCTACTCAAGTGTACTTGAAGGGTCGTCTCTTTTCTTAAGAGTATCCAATATTTCCTAATGATCAACACTACTAATAGTCCATAGTTATTTTGACTTTTGTCTTTCATGATGCTTCATCAACTTAACATTTATAGCTATAATAAGCTGCAAATACATGAGAATGGTTTTGTGTCCCTCGTAGTCTTCAAATGTATGTATGCAATTCTTTCTAATCATGTATGTCTGCAACCAAGTTCATGCAACAACAACTGAACCTATAGGATACATTAACCCATCATCATCTATCATTAGTTGTGTTAGCTTATGCTTTCCCTATACACAGTATGCCATCCAGTAGCCTAATATCTCTTCATTCCCCTATGGTGTAATACCTACAAAAACATGCCATGTTTGTAGAAGAGATATGAAAGACAGTCATACTCAATTGAAATTTCCATGTTATCATTCGACATGGATATTGTGGAGCCCATATATCCACCCACTCACTTGACTCATATTGATCCTAGTCACATTGAATACAACTCTAACAAAAACAAGCCAACTCTCATGCCAAAATGGTACTTGCATTTGAGCTATGAAATGAATGCATCTTTGAAGAATCTTTTATTGTCTTACAATCTAATATGTCTCTCATTGTGCCCTTCTCAACCAACAAGAAGAATTTGCACACTACTAAATCAAGTGTCCCTCCTTGTGAAATTGTTGAACTATACCAATCAAAATTAGAACATGCATCAAAGAATTCAGTACTTGAAATCCTTAATTGATCCCTGACTAGATCTCTCTTCAAACATGCACTCGCTCCATCATGCTCCCCCTTCCCATGCCTAGCTTAAGAAAACTCCAAATTTGAGGTGCACTACTCTCTACATACATTCTAATCAAACAATAAAACATATGAGCATTATTAAATTGACCCATGTAGTTATCTGAACATATAATATGTTAGCCTATTGCAATACCTTTCCCCTGCAAGAGCTCAAAAAATTCTCAAAGCAATGTTGCACATACTTGGAGGAGTGAGATCTATCATCACTCATATAAAAATGATACTACTTGATTATCTTCCTATCCTCTTTTTTACTATCAAGGGCATGTCTATATGTTATATGAACAAAAATAGCAATTTGAATTGAATTGAAATATTGAGGTTGTACCTCATTTTGTGGTTGCAATGTGTACTTTTCTACAAAATCGACCATTGATATAATAGTGCAAATCGAGAAAGAGTTCTTACGCATCTTGAATTTCTGATCCAGCCACTAAGATCTATGGGTATTCCTTGCCTACTTTTAGAAAATGTTTTCCTTAAAATCTGAAATAAAATTAGCAACAGTGACTTCTCTAGAGACCAACTTGCATCTAGAACCTTCACCTCCACTCTTCAAAGCATATTTGACTGTCTCATATCTCTTTTTCTTAACAATATTCTTTCCAAATTCACGTTCACTACCCTCATGAAAAAAAGGAACAAACTTTGACAAGCCACCACATTGTGAGAATTTCTCATTTAAACAATTATTTCTATAGAAAATCATCCATCATCTCTAGGACATAAAAATATATCTAGCAAGTCTCTTGATAATCTTGGAAGTTCCATTGCACCACACTCCTACAACATTTTATTAGTATGTAAACTATAACAAATATATCATAAAAGTTGATGCTACATTGAAAAATCCACATGGTATTTGCAACAAGTATTACAAATCTTAAGAGGTACACAATAAAATGGCTTCGAAGATTTAAAGGCCCTTTGCAAGATTTGCAAAGTTGGATGTGTTTCACAAAAAAAATGTACAACATTGTTTGGCTTGATTCCAAGAAATGTTTAGGATGTGGTGTGCGGTCTCAATTGCCTATTCTTAGCTTTAAAACATCCTTTACATTGGGTGATACTCTAGAGTTAGAGTGCCAAAATTGTTGAATTTCCTCCTTTACATTGTCAGACAACTTCTTATCAACATGCAAGAGCCTCCCACCAAAAGCCCATGTATCATTTTGAAGATCATCGAGTCTTTCTATTTTTGCAAGTTCCCTATGCAAAGTTTTATGATTTATGTTCAAATAAACACAAGTTTGTCTCATAAAGTGACCCTTTCTCAAATGATGTCTTACAAAGGAGGTTGTAATCACTATCCGAGAAACTCTCTTATATCTCTCCTTGCTATTAATTCCAATAGAATTAAGAGCATTAAAATGATTTTTGACAATAATAGAAATTTTCTCCATCTTCATGTTCACGTAAATCTTCAATTTGGCTAGCAAAGGTCTCATATTTTGCATCTTTAGCAATTTCAAACAAAAGTTGACATTGCTCGGTCAATTTCTTATTGTTAAAATATTTTTTGAAAATTTTGTTTAGCCCACAATTGAATGATTCGTGTTGACCTCTTACCTTCAATATTTTCTATAATGTTCTCATCAATTTCAAGTAACCATTTTGGGTTTCATGAAGGTCTTGAATTTGGAATTTTTCTTTCTTCCACGAGAGGGTCTTCATTTCTCATGTAATTCGGTGTTACATAATATTCACTTGGTTCAACATTTCCACCTTCAATGCCAATTCCAAAATTTTCACCTTCAGCGTCAATTCCAACATTTTTACCTTCAATGTCAATTACAACATTTTCACCTTCAATGTCAATTCCCACATTTTCATTTTCAAATTCAATATCATGTTGAACATTTTGAATATCAATTTAAACATTCTCATTCCCAATTTGAATATCATTTTCAAAATTTCCAATATCTATATCTACATTTTCATTTTCATTTTCAATATCTTCCTCAACATTTGCATATTCAATTTCCTCTTCACTTGAAATAACATTTGCAAAGGCTTCACCAATATTTGACATACCTTGTCTTCTCTTCCTATGACTTTCTCTATGTTTTTGTCTATATCCTTAAATTTTCTCTTTTCAAAGATTTCTTTTATGTTTTTTTCTTTCAATGACTACTTCTCCCCATTATACCTCCACAAAGATGCTAAAAAATGATTGCAAATGACAAATCTGTCTAAAAGAATCTAAAAAAGTAGAATTTTGTCATTGTATGTTCGGAGAAACCCATGTTTGTCACCTATAAAAAGAATGTAGGGACTGTTGAAATTCTCAAAATGGCCCACTATCCTATTTTGTGTGGCATAGGTATCATATATCTTATTTTCAAACACATTTTTTATGGGCACCAACAATTTTATTGGTACCCAACATTTGAGCGTTGTTACCCATATGGAAAGGGATCGGATATCAGATAAATAACTACTATATTTAAACTTTGGGTACCAACACTTTCGTTGGCTCCCAAATGGAAAGATATTGGATATCAAATATGTATCTAATATCTGATACCTTTTTTAGGGAGGCAAGAGAGAGAGAGAAGGGGAAAGGGAGAGGGAAAGGGAGAGGGAGAGGTAGAGGGAGAGGGAGAGGCATAGTGAGAGGGAGAAGGGAAAAGGGAGAGGGAGAGGAATAGTGAGAGAGAAGGGAAAAGGGAGAGAGATCTATCTAGGAACATAAGAGGAAAGGGATCTCTCTCTCTCTCTCTCTCTCTCTCTCTCTCTCTCTCTCTCTCTCTCTCTCTCTCTCTCTCTCTCCCTATCATAAAAAAGGTATCAAATATATGATATTATCTGATATCCAATATCTTATATTATTAATATATTATAATATTGATATATAATATATAATATATTATTAACATATTATATATTAATATATTCTATATTATTAATTACATTTATAGTAAAAAATAATAAAAACTAGATATCAGTTTCGTATCGGATATTCGATTCCTATTAGATATTCATTATTTTTGACAAAAATTAACTACCTTGATATTTTCCCCAGGACTGCATTGGTATTTGGCTAGAATATGCCAAACCTAGAAAGTCAACAAAAAAATGTGTTTTTGAGTCTTTCTTGCTTTTCCATACTTTGCCCTAGTGGTTGATGACCTTTTTTTAGCCAAAATTGATGAAATGAAAAGGGTTTTTAAGGAAATTCTCATCTTTCCAACAATATAAGATTTTCCTTATTTTGACTTTAATAAATAATTATTATTCATTTTCTAATTGAATTCTGACTAAAGTCCTAATTGATAGGCTGATTGAAAAACCTCTATAACTTTGAAATGGTATCACATTTTTTGAAACTGAAACATGTGTAACATTATATGCTTTGCATATTGTAGGATTTAAAAAAAATCAATTTCATAAAGTTTTGACCAAGTTAAGATGATTAGACATACAATTATTTATATTTTTATAAAGTAGAAAAAAATCGTAATTAATTATTTACTTCAAAAAAATTACAAAAAAGTATGTGTCACATCCGGGTAGGAGTCTTCTATTTACTTCAAAAAAAATTACAAAAGATATATGTCACATCTGGGTAGGAGTGTCACGTCCGGGTAGGAGACTTGCGAATCTTGAGGATCAATGGATATAGGATTATTTTTCTTCTCTTAAATGAGGAGGAAATCCACTAGGTTGAGAAAGACTTGATGATAAATATTTTCCTTTATAACAAGAAGGAAGCGAGACTGAGACATATACAGGAGGAATACAAAGTGTAAGGAGAATACCGGGTCTATTATGAGGAGTAACATCCATAGGTATAGGGTCTCTAGGCTTACTCAAAGACATGATCATCTTAGTTTTTATCTTCTTATAAGATAAGAAAAGGATGTCACTTTGAGGCTGAAGAGGCTTAGACTGTTTAGGCTTAAAAATAATCAATGGTGAAATTTCCACGCTTTGTCATGGGTTGGTAGAGGATATGATTAATTGTTATAATAGTGATATTATGAGTGAATTTCAAACATTTATGAATTGTAGAAGGGATATATTTCATGGAAGAGAGCCAAGAATGTCCCAAATTCACATGAAATTGATCCAATGTAGGAATGATAGCAAAGGTAACATCTAAGCACTTAGTAAGAACCTCAATCAGAAGAGTGATAGAACCAATAGTAGGGCAAGAGAAACTATCATACACCTTAACCATAACATTAAATTTATCATATGTTACTTGACACAATTGTAAGATATAATGGTATTCTTCAGTGATCACATTCACCATAAACACTAGATCAATGAACACCCCTTGTGATAGTTTTTCTTTGATCTTCGTAGTGATGTATAATGGGTCATCAAGTGTATCAATATTCTTTCTATGATTGAAATTAATGCATAGGTCTTTAGTAGGTGTAGGTTTATCAGCAAGATGCACAACAATATTAGATTCTATACCAAGGTCTTTGGTCATGAGAAAATCACTATAAAAAGTTTGAAATGTCTTCACATGAGTCAAGGGGTCACATTTTCCATTATAAAACTCCAATTGAGAGACTTTCATATGTTTAGGGGGAGCCGCATGAACATTGTAATTAGATAATGGGCTCACTATGTCAAATGTGGGAATATTAAACTTGGATTGAGTAATGGAAGCCAATTTATGTTGTAGAGATCTAACAATTTGGCATAAGTTATTGATGGTTTTTAGTGGATGGATTGATATTGGGCATGTTGGATTGAAATGGAGGAGTAACATGGTTATATGTAGGTGGAGGTTGAGAATAAGGAGGTGGAACATTGTGGCATGTGGGTATGACAAATGGTTGTGCTAAAAATGAAATACTTATGGAAGGAGTTATGAAAAATATTGATTAATATAATTGACCTCATGACTAACATGTGTAGGATTAACACTTTGTGTGGAAGTAGTCATGATAAAATATGTAAATGTAGGCACACTAGGCAAGGATGTAGGCATAGGAATGGAATCATTGACTTGACTATGTTGGTAGGAGACACTGCATTGATATTCAGATGTTGTCATCGATGGCAATTGATGACAGACATACCATCCACAGAGTGTAATTTGTTCATACCGGAAGTATGATTGAGTTTTGGCAAGGTCCGGTGAGATAGAACAAGACATCCGGCAGAGTGTATAATATTTTGGTTGGCAATTCATTTTGGTTAGATATTTTGTGTTATAGATATTTGAGAAAGTATTATAGATGTGTTATTTACCTTATTCTAGATTTGTCACCTCCGGTGTTGAGTTTTGAGTGAGTTGGAGGATCCGATGTATAGGTTTTTGGTTAGAACAGTGTTCATTAGTAGTAATGTGTGTATATTCATTGTGCGGATCTTGTGGATCAATTTTGGTGATTGTTTGTGTGTTTGAGGATGTTTAGCTAACATGTGGAAAGTGTGTGGACAATTTCTTTTGGTCCACATATGCATTTGAGTTCAGATTCAACCGACTTGAAGTACATGTTTTATCATTTACATATTATTATTGAAGCCGACATGTAGAAGACCTAAATCAATGTTATAGATATAAAAGACCAATTTATATGATTATTTAAGCAATTGGTGGTTGTGTAGAAAGTTTTTATGAGTGATTGTGTATAGTTTCAAGTGTGCAAGTGAAGGATTTGTGCTCTGAATTATAGAAGAACATCAGAACAAAGCAGTGTAGCAGACTGGAGTAAGATTTTGTGTTTTGTGCTTAATTGAAACTATACTCAGCATTTATTGATTCTATTCAATAACCAAAACCTTCTTCTAATATCTTATAATCAATTTGTAAGGCAGTGAGCCTTCCTTTGTAAGGCAGTGAGCCTTTTGGGGTTGTAGCCCTTATTGTATTTTGAGCAGTGAGCTCTAGGCAGTGTGCCTGAATGCATGTGCATTCCCCTTATATAATATTTATATATTTCTAACAGAGTATATTAATATTGTGGGTCTCAATCCCACTGTGGTTTTTCCCTTAACCAGATTTTCACATCATAAAAATCCTGGTGTTATGGTGTTGTGGATATGTGCTTTGTGTTCAGGCATCTTACTTTGTTCATTTGCATTAAGTGGTTGAAGAATAAAATTAAGAATCTTAAAGTTTGTAGAACACTGATTCACCCCTCCCCCCTCTTAGCATTCCTTGATTCCAACAATTGGTATCAGAGCCTAGTTCCTCGGAAGAAGCCTAACAACTTGAGGAAGATCCAAGAAAGTGAATCAATGGTTTTCGGTAGTCTTAGACAACAACTACTTGTTGCACTTGATTATCTTGATCAGTCCAAATCCAAAGTCTGGAAATTGAAAGCAAATCTTAGGGATGTTGAAAATTTGATTCAATCATTGAAGGAGAAACTAAATAGGTCTAAGGAAAAGAGAGAGGATCTTGTTGATCAACTTAAGGAGAAAGAAAACCAAAGCATGGATGATGAAGCCCTGAAGGAAAAGGTAGAAGAGTGTGAGAATATTGCTAGAATTAATGCAGTCCAAAAGAATGAGATGGAATCTATAGTGATGAGATTGATAAAGGAGATTGAGGAAAGGAAGAATGAGGAGAAGCTTGCTTAGACGTTGAAATAAAAATATGAAGAATGTTGCTGACTTGAGAATGAGAATGGACAACTGAAGCTTCACCTAAAAGAAGCTAGTGAACATGAGGAAGAGCTTGGAAAGAAGATCCTTCTTAAATTTGATCTTGATGTAGCAAATGAGTACAAGGAGAAGTTTCAAATCAGTTTAGCTAGACTTAATGAAATGCTTAAAAGTCAGAAGAATCCAAAAGATACTCAAGGCCTTCGATTTCAAAAAGGTGAAAGCTCCAAATCAACATATCAGAAGAACAATTGAAGAAGGCCCCTGGTAAGGTAACCTAATGCTCATAAGTTCAATGGTAATTGTTTTGTTTGTAATATATTTATTCATATGACTAGTCAATGCAGAATTGGGATGACTAATAATGGTCCATCTTTCTCTGATTAATGTTTCAAATTCAATAAGTATGGTCATAAGTCTAATGAATACAGAAGCATGATGAATAGCTTTCAAAATAGAAGAAATGTTAGATGTTATGCATGTGGTGGTTTGGACATGTTGCTAATCAATGCAGATCAAGGGGAAATTAGATGAACTTTAGACCTTGGCAAGGAATGTTGTTTTTTATGCTTTCAACAAATCCAAACACATTGCTAAGTATTGCAGAAGTAGAAATATGAATAGGAGAGATTCAGAAGACAAGAATAAGAATGTGAAGGCAAATGAGAAGGCGAAAGTGAAAGTTGATGAAGTCAGAGATGAGATGAAAAATACATGGGTTAAGAATAGTGATTATGAGGCAAGAAGTGGGTCTGCACTTAATTTTGGTACTGGAACTACATCCAGTAACTAAGCTAAGGCATCCAACCTTGGGGGAGCTATCATGAAAATCTTATAAACCCCCTATTTGAGATCTGTGCCTAATTTCAGAAGGTTACATAAGTTGTATCTGATGATAACTAATCTATCTGAAGAATTTTTGGAAGAGTATGAGCAAATTTGAAGATTCAGAAAGAAATTATTGAAGATGTAGAGTATCTGGAAGTATTAGGGTAGAGTGCATTTATTACGATAAAAAGTTAGGTTTGTGGAGAATAAAAAGTGACTTAATCACTTATAACTTTGCATTCGAGGAAATAGTGTTTGAAGAGCTCTGAGAGAATATTAATAAGAAATATCAAGAATCAAACCAATTTTTGAAATGAAAACCGAATCCGGTGGTAAAGGCATTTATCGGTGAAACCCTTCACTTTGAAATTTCCAAAATGGCTACATCTAGTACTGCTACCCCATTAGTTGTTGACATTACAAGGATAACCTGACCTAATTTCAAAACCATTAATTTATCTCCATGGAAAACGATCTAAAGAGCACATTTTCATCTGTTCCATATGTTGTATTTCATATTGAGGATGTTAGGGTTTAGACTCATTTCCCTATCGAGGAATAACTTGTGAATGGCTTGTCCTATGATGAGGTTAATAACCTTGAGATATCTAAAGTCGATATTGGTACCCTTTTTCTTAATCCCTGCACCAAATAGCCCATAGATGTGAAAATAAAAATTTTGATCAAATGGTATCAAAATGATGCTATTCGAAATAATATTTAGGATTGTTGGTGGATGATTTTTGATACCCCCTACAAAAATCTCTTTGTCATTCTACTTCATTAATAAATTATATTCCAAGTTTTTTGGGGAGTAAGTACGTCAACTGCTCTAACATCAATATTTTTTAGGGCATGGGAGAGGTATGCCCCAAGATAAACCTAGGGAAATTTGAGTAGTATAGGGCCCATATGCTCCCCATCGCATTGGTTGCCCACCTCTGGTACAACCTATAGATATTATTTTTGAGGTAGTGTCATGAACTATATCAGCTATTCACTCTCTGAGTATCATTTTGGTTTCTCAAGCCATGACACTAGCTCAAATACATAAGGGTGATGGTAGCGGTATATCTGGTACTACTAACCCATTATTTCTTGACATTACAGAGAGAGATCAACCTCATTTCAAAATCCATCTATTTATGTCCATGGAAAATGATCCAAAGAGCATGTTTTCATCTATTCTATGTGTTGTATTGCATATTGAGGATGTTAGGGTTTACACTCATTGCCCTATTAAGGAATTGGGAAGCTCTAACCTGTTAAATCTCTACAACAACCAATTGTTCGATGGAAGTTTATTTTTTAAACTAGAATTTAAGGAACTAGAGAATAAGGGTTTCACACAGTATGTAAGATTCTCAATGTTTGATGAACTCGAATAGGTTTGGTACATGTTGAGCCGAATATATGATTATCTCATGTGGTTGAGCAAGCCCGACAAGATCACGAAGAATGTTATTAGAGTTGTTATAGGTTTATGTTCATCTAGAGAGCTACCCACATTGAATGTCATAAAGAATGACATTGTTACTAATGCAACTAGATCTAAGTTTGATAAAAGAGCAATGAAAATTAATGATATCCTGGAGTATGATATCAAGTTTGTATCAATAGTGATTGGATACAAGGTTTACTATTCCAACAGGGAAAATTTTGTTTCTGGAACAACAATTTATGTTGCTTATGAGATGATGAGGGAAGATAAGAAATATGACTTGTGTCAGCAGCTCTGGAGTGAGTTGTTGAAGAATTTGAAGAAGATAAAAGAGAATAAGAAACATTCATACAAATACGGAACTTTGATCCTGTGTATATTTTTATACTTCATGAATGAAGTTCTGGGTATTGGATAGGTACAGTGGGCTTTTGACCAACTTATAGGTATTCAAATCAGAGAATATTTATATACTTCTAGTGATTCTAGGGTCCAAAATACTAACCCATGGGGACACTTTGAGAATTTTTAGAATGAGATGCATGAGAGGGAAATAATTCCTATGTCAATTGTGGAGAAATATTAAGAGATAATCTATTTCATGATAGACACTAACCAGTTCTTGATGGAGGCAGTTGAACCAAGAACATCATGAATTATTCAATGGGATATGAATTAGATGAGAATATTTTGGAGCTTTATGCTCAGTAATTGTTGAGAAAATCGATAGATCCCAAGGAGGGAAGGTTCTGAACATATGCAGAGAAAAGCTTAAAGCTGCAACAATAATTTAAAAAACTGACAATTCAAAAGAAAGACATAAAGGAAGTTGAAGTGTATGCCAAAAGTTTTGGAAATTCTAAAGAAGTGGTATAAGATGCAAGAGAGAGGAACATCCTCTCTGAAGAGAAGATTGTGAAGAAGAAGACCAAACTGGAAGTTGCACCAAAGCCTAGACAACCAAGAAGCACTACTCCCTCCTCTGGTCCTGCAAAGCCTACAAAATCTTCAGTCGTCATCTGGTGGTGGTGAGAAGAGAAAGAAGAAAGTAATATTTGTGACTATAGATGATGAAGAAACTGAATCTGATGAAGCAGTTAAGGAGGTTAAGGCCAAAGCTACTAAGGCCTCTAAGATCACTAAAGAGAAGTCATCTGATGGACCGAAGCCAGATAATAAATCAAAGACATCTGGGATTGATGAGGTAATGAAGCAAGGAAAATTTGAAGTTAAACCTTGTCTGTCTTTAGATGACATTATGAATGAAGTAGTAAAGAATGGTAATTTGAAGTCATTAATATAATGGTGTGATAATATTGATGAAGCTGGTAAAATTTTATTAGAGGAAGCTACTGTAGAGTATTTAAATGTATATAGCAAAGCCTTGATTGAAATAATGTCAGAGATTCCAAAGAGTTTATATGAAATTTTGGATGCAAGTAGACAAATGACAAATAAATAAGACGAGATATTAAGAGAATATGTACTAATAGAACTCTGTTCCGTAATAGCTAATGAGGAGATAGAAAGATAATTAAGTTAGATAAGAATGAGTTCAGGGGTAAGACTAGGGTAAATAAGATAATGATTGGGAAAGCTGATGAAGTTGAAAAGGATATTGAAGCAATTTTGAGGAAAGTTTTGTTACATAATCAGTATGAAGTTGTCCCTAAGAAAACCTAGGAAGATCCAAAATAATAGACAAAGGATGATACTCCTTTGGTTCTGGAAGTACAAGTTCATGATTAGGGTGGAATAAATGTGATGAAAGATGTTAGAGTTGAGGATGCAATTGATAAGGGTGAAGGTGAAGTAGAAAAAGTAGATGAAGTTGAGAATCCTCTGGTTGACACTAAGATACCTAAGAAGGAAGCTAAAACAAACAAGGATATAGAGAAAGAGGAGGTTGAGGTGAAAGAACACATTCTGGAAGCAAGAGACACTGCAAAGGTAGTGAAAGGAAAGTAGATAGTAGATGATCTTGAATTCATACAAGGTCCAATTAATCTTGCCACTTTGTCTCCTATCCAGAAGCTTCAATTTGCTCAATTCACTCAAGATAAGGCCAGTGAGGATATCTTGAAGTCTCACATCGAGGACAATATGCCGATGACCTTGACATGTGGTGTTATAGAGAAACGTATGCCTTCATTTCAGAAGGATACATCAAACACCCCATCCAGTTAGTTGAAGAGTTCAATTAGCTCTCTGGACAGACACTTTGAGTCCTTTGAGAAATTTGTTGAAGTAAAGGTTCGGAATGAGTTTAATGTTGAGAGGCTCTAGACTTTGAAGAGGATGATAATTTATCATAGAGCCACATTTAATACTTGTTTGAAAAGAATGCGGGATAGTTTGTCCAAAGGTGAAAATATTTATAAACCATGCTTATAACTCTCAAAATTCACTACAAAGATTGAGATGAAATGCAAGGAGAGTGAGGATGAGCTAAACTGCATATCTTAGCTATTTGATCCTTTATCAGTTTCCATGAGTAGTCAAGAAGGTCAATTAATATCTTTACTTGAGAAAATCAGGAGTTTGGGTCAAGAAAACGAAAGGATTATTGGCAGAGTTGGAGAACTTAGGAGTCACTGGTGCAGGGCACATAACACTTCAACATGAAATTTTGTTTTCTTTCAAGTTTTGTATGTTGTCTTTGTGATGTAATAATGGACCAACCATTTGGGACTCAGTAGAGCCATAGTTGAGTTGTCCAAGTTTTGGTTTGAGTCATCTGTGTTCAGGATGTTGTTAGCCTGAGAAGTGAGACGCTTAGGTACATCACAAGAGAAATACTCCAAATGAATGTATGAATGTAATAGGGTCAATTTTGTTGTGTTTAGGTATTATATATTGTTTGAGGACCTTCAAGAGACTTGAAATGCATTAGAATGCAAAGTTGCATCTTAGGAGTAAAATGATGTAAAAGTTGCTAAGCAACATTTTGCATTTTTTGCAAAAGTTGCATTTTTGGTAGATGGCGTTGAGAAGTTGGTTGAACCAACTGATGTAACAACATAAAAGCCAAAATTAAATTCATTTTACATGTTGGAAGATTGAGAATGCAATAGCAAGTTTTTGGTTTTTGAAACAATCTTGTTTTCTTCACTGTTTGACAGTTTTCCCTAGTTTTCATCGCTTGGTACGGTCCAATACGGACTTGATTGTGTAAAATCATTGCAGGACATGAGTGTTTATTGAATTTACTTTACATAAGCTTGATTAGAAGTTTTTATTTTCCTTAGTTGCAGAGATTTCTTCCATTTTGTGCAACTAGGTGTAAAACCCTTGCCAGTAGGGTTTAAGAGCAAAAATGGCTCTAGCCTAAGCATTCATTGATGGCACCTATTGAAATCAATAAGTATTATATTTTAGGGTCTATATATAGGTTTAGGATAGGATTTGTGGTTTTTCAGGTCCTTGAGGAGGAGAAATAATGAAGCCCTAGGCTCACTGCTAGGAGTAGGTGAGTTAGGACAGCAGAAAAAGTGTGTTTTCAGAGTACCTGAGGATTGGTTTTGGAAAAAGTGTCATATGTATAGAAATCCCTCTAAGTTCCCTTGAATAATCCTAAATTTTTTGGAGTAGGAGATTGGACTGGCAAAGGGTTTGAGACCATCTTTCCAAGTCACCCGGTGAGGCCTAAACCCTCAAAAATAGTGTAGCATTGGAAACTATTTGTACGGATAACCCAGATGCACATTTTCAATATTGTCTGTAACTCTTAAAAGGGTACTTGAATCCATAATTTATTTCTATCCTTTTTTGGAAATTTTACAAACTAGGTCCCTAAAACCGCCAAGGGAGGGTTAATTAAATTAGGCCTATTTGAGCCCGGTAGAGACCTCAAAGGGTTAGGAAACCATAAAGATGGAAGTGGAGATGCTTAAAGACTCTAAATACTTTAGAGACACTTGGTAGATGCATTTTGCATACCTTGAAAGTGGTTGAGTGTTGTGATCCTTAAAGGAGTGGTTGGAGCCTTGAGTAGAGTGTGTGTGTGATTGAGGTGGCAACCTCAATAGGAGGATGTGATTGTCTAAAACCCATTGGCTATACCTTGGAGGAAATCCCAAGTGGTTTAGACCTTGTAGGTCTCATCAACAAAACCCCTACTAAGTGCCATTGGATGGGCTCAAGTATTTGAAGGGTTACGAAGGACAAGACAATCCAAAGGTGAGTTAGATCATAGATCCAAGACTCTCTACATCAGAGTCGTATCATAGCCATTCTTTGAAAGATTTGGTGTATGTCATATTGTGAGGAATCAGAAGAAAGTTCAATGCCTCCAAAGGCAGTGACTCCAGAAACCATCCAATAGTTGGTGGTAGAGATGATAGAAGGATTGAAGGATGTAGAAGGAAGTAGAGGGAACATAGATGTTAAGAAGGAGAAGGGGAAGGTTAAGATAGAGTGGGGTGATGTGACTAATGAAGAAGTGGAAGATGGAGAGGAACCAATAGTAGTAGCAATGCTCCAAGACCAAAAGCTATTCCTATATGTAGTCAAATCCATTTCCAAAGATAAATTGGATGGATTACCCACCTATGGAAGAAATCTCAATGGAGAAGAGTTGTTAGATTGGATAGAGGCTCTAAATAATCACTTTGATTATAAGGAGGTAGCAGAGGAGAAAAGAGTCAATGTGGCCAAATCAAGATTGAGAGGATCGGCATTAGTTTTGTGGAATATGATGCATGAAGAAAGGATACAAGAAGGTAAGAAGAAGATAACTTCAAGGGAGCATATGAAGATCAGACTTAAGGCTCAATTCCTTCTAGGGGATTATGAAGTTCAAATCCATAAGAGACTGCAAAATCTGAAACAAAGGGAGTTAGATGTCAATGTATACACTGAGGAATTCCACAAACTCACTTTGAGGGCTAGGAAGCATGAGAATGAAGTGGAGAAGTTGGCCAAGTACTTGAATGGCCTTAGACAAAACATACAAGATGAGATAAGTATCCTCACACTAGACTTTGTCCATAAGTGTTTTCAGTTGGCCTTAAGGGAAGAGGAAAAGATCAAGAGAAGTGAACAAAATCAGAAACATCGAGGTGGCAAAAATTTTAGAGGAAGAGGAACCTTTGGTAAAGGGCAGCAAACATCAAGAAATGAAGAGTAGAAAATCCAAGAAGGCAATGGGGACTCTCAAAGAGGGACATTATAGGATCTTTCAAAGGAAGGAGAAACTTTAGGGGCAGATTTGGAAACTCAGGAAGAGAAAATACAGTCTTCACCGGTAGGTTCTATCATTGCAATCAAGTCGGGTATACCATGAGTAAGTTCTTCAGAAAATCCTCGAGTTCATCCAATTCATACATGGGTGAAAGAAGGACACAATTGGAGTAAGAGGAGGACACTTAAAGTGAGACCTCTCCAATCAGAAAGGTAGGGCTAGTGACAGATGGAGAAAACTTAATGATGAGAAGGACAATGCTCAAGATACCCCAAGCTCAAGAGCCACCACAAAGGAAAAGTTTGTTTAGAACCACTTGTAAGTCACATGGGAAAATTTTTAAGGTGATTTTAGATTCAGGTTCTACTAAGAACATTGTCTCAGTTGAAATGGTGGACAAACTCAAACTGAAAAGATTACCTCATATCACTCCTTACAAGGTATCATGGCTCACCGGGGTCAAAATGTCTTAGTTGATGAACAAGAATGGGTGGACTTTGAAATTGGTGAGTATAACGATAGATTATTATGTGACATATTGCCTATGGATGCTTGTCATTTGTTGTTGGGCCGTCCATGGCAATATGATGTGAGAGCTAGTCATGATGGAGAAAAGGACAACTATCTTATCACCAAGAATGGGAAGAAGTACCAAATGGATCCACTACTTGATCCAAAGGAGGAAAAGAAAATAGGATCCATTGTGATGTTGATGAGAGGAAAAGAGTTTCTCAAATTATTAAAGCAAGAAGGACATCAAGGCCATGCAATAGTGTTGAAGCCTAGAGATGAAGCTAAGGCAAATCCAATGAGTGAAGTGCCTCAAGAGGTGCAGGGTCTACTCAGACAATATGCATAAGTAATAGGAGATTACATGCCTGATTCTTTTCCTCCAATGAGAGATGTGAACCATCAAATAGACTTAATACCAAGGGCCAATCTGCCTAACAAAGCTCCCTATAAAATGACACCTAGTCAAAATGAAGAGATCGCTAAACAAGTGCAAGAAATATTAGAAAAAGGGTTTATCAAGAAGAGTTTGAGTGTATGTGTTTTTCCTACTGTGTTAGGACCTAAAAAGGGAGGCAAATAGAGAATGTGCATGGACTCCAAGCAATCAATAAGATCACTATAAGGTACCAGTTTCCCATGCCAAGGATTGAAAACCTAATGGACAATCTAGGAGGTGCAAGTTACTTCACAAAGGTGGACTTGAAGTCTAGTTATCATCAGATTAGAATCAGACCTAGAGATGAATGGAAGATAGCCTTTAGAACCAATGCAAGCCTATATGAGTGGTTGGTGATGCCATTTGGTCTCACCAATGCACCTAGTACCTTCCAAACGCTCATGAATGAAGTCTTAGTTTAGTTTATTGGTAGATTTGTTATAGTGTATCTTGATGACATTTTGATCTTCAATAGGTCCAAGGAGGAGCACCTTAAGCATGTGGAGATGGTCTTGAAGAAGTTGAAGGAGGCTCAACTCAAGATTAACCTTGAAAAATGTGAGTTTTTGAAAATAGAGCTTGTATATCTTGGTTTTTTAATTTCTCAAGGATGTTTAAAGATGGATCCAAGTAAGGTAGAATTAATTCTTAATTGGCCTATCCCTAGGGGCATAAGTGGTGTTATAATTTTGCATGGAATGGCATTTTTTTATAGGAAGTTTGTGAGAAAATTTAGCCATGTTTGTGCTCCTATTATCAATACTATTAAAGGAGGGATTAAGTGTCACTTTAAATGGACAGAGGAAGCCAATAAGGGGTTTGAAATGTTGAAAGCCAAGATAGCAGAGCTACCAACCCTTAGATCACCTAATTTCAATCATTTGTTTACAGTAGAATGTGATGCTAACCAAAGGGCAATAGGGGCAGTTTTGAGCCAAGAGGGTCATCCTATAGCTTTCTTCTTAGAGAAGTTGAAATAAGATAAACAAAGGTAAACCACATATGACTTGGAGTTATATGCAATGGTACAAGAATTGAAGAAATGGCATCATTACTTGCTTCCCAAAGAATTTGTAGTCTTCACCGACAACCATGCCCTTAGTTTTCTCAATGGGTAAGAGAAGTTGAACCAGAGACACCTAAAGTGGGTTGAATATCTACAATCTTATACCTTCACTATTAAGCACAAGAAGGGTATTGCTAACAATGTAGCTGATGCACTAAGTAGGAGAGTCATGACTATGTAGAAGATACAATTGAAAAGTGTGGGTTTGAGTGAGTTAAAAGACCTCTACAAGGATGACAAAGATTGTGCAGAAATACATAGTGTTTGTTCTAATTTTTCTAACACCTCACATGTCTCTTATTCAGAGTATATGACACAAGATGGTTTTCTATTCAAAGGACATCTTCTTTATATACCTCAATGTTCTATGAGGCAAAATATTATCCAAGAAAAGCATCAAGGAGGTCTAGGAGGTCATTTTGGCATAGATAAGACTTTGGAGTAGGTTGGTAGGTTTTATTATTGGCCCAAGTTGCAATCAAAAGTGAGAAGGTTTATAGAGAAATGTACAATCTATCAAAGAGAAAAAGGATCATCAATTAATGAAAGTCTATATCAACCCTTGGTCATATCTAAGAGACTTTGGGAATGTTTGAGCATGGATTTTGTGTTAGGTTTGCCTAGGACTCCAAGGGGATTTGAAAGTGTGTATGTGGTAGTAGATAGGTTTAGTAAAATGGAACATTTCATACCTTGCAAGAGCACCAATGATGCCACCTATATTGCAGGCCTCTTCTTCAAGGAGATAGTTAGAATTCATGGTCTTCCAATCAGCATTGTAAGTGATAGAGATGTTAAGTTTTTGAGCCACTTTTAGAGGACACTTTGGAGAAAGTTGGGCACCAAGTTATCCTTTTCATCTGCCTATCCTTTTCATCTACCCATCATCCTCAATCAGATGGTCAGACAGAGGTAGTCAATAGATCATTGGGTAACTTTCTAAGATGTCTTACAAAATAACATGGGCAAACTTGGGATCTAGTACTCGGTCGGGCAGAATATGCATACAATGATTCAGTGAACCATATCAAAGGAAAAATTCCCATTGAGATAGTTTATGGATTTCATCCTAGGGGCATATTAGAGCTCAAAGATCTCAGTTCAATGGCACTGAAGATTGCATAAGGGGAGAAATTTGTAGAAGGTATTAAAGAAGTGCATGATAAGGTAAGGCAGTCCTTACAATAAAAATCTAAGCAGTATAAGGTTCAAGATGATGAAAAAAGGAGGAATGTACAATTTAAAGTGGGAGACTTAGTGTTAGAATACCTTAGGAAGGAGAGACTTCCAAAAGGGCAGCCTATCAAGCTCATGATGAATAAAATTGGACCTCATAAGGTGGTGCACAAGTATGGACAAAATGCATATGAAGTTGAACTTCCTCCCACCTTGGGTATATCTCCTATCTTCAATGTATGTGATCTCTATCCATACAAGGGAGAGTCACAAACACCTCAGTCAGACATGTCATCACTAATTAATGAACATTGGATAAGGGATTTGCCACCTAGTCAATCGGTTAAGTTGGAGAGTATCTTGGACACCAAGATAGTAAAGAAGACAAGGAAAGGAGTCTAAAAGAACTATCTTGTCAAGTGGGAAGGGTTACCTGATTTCGATGCCATGTGGATGTTAGAGGCAGATATACTTTAGCATGGAGTGGAGATTGCAGACCTTTTAACTCAAGGGACTTGATTTCTTTGTCTCAGGGGAGTATGGTGCAGGGAACCTAACACTCCAAGAATAAAATTTTGCTTTCTTTCAAATTTTGTGTGTTGTATTTGTGATGTAATAATGGACCAACCATTTGGGACTCATTAGAGTCATGGTTGAGTTGTCCAAGTTTTGGTTTGAGTCATTTGTGTTCAGGATGTTGTCAGCCTGTGAAGTGAGATGCTTAGGTAGATCACAGGAGAAATACTCTAGATGAATGTATGAATGTAATAGGTTAAATTGTGTTGTGTTTAGGTATTCTATAGTGTTTGTGGACCTTTAGGAGCCTTGAAATGCACTAGAATGCAAAGTTGTATCTTAGGAGTAAAAAGATGTAAAAGTTGCTAAGCAACATTTTGCAATTTTTGCAAAAGTTGCATTTTTGGTAGATGAAATTGAAAAGTTGGTTGAACCAACTGATAAAATAGCATAAAATCCAAAATTTACTTCATTGTATAGGTTGGAGGATTGTTAATGCAATACCAAGTTTTTGGTTTTTGAAACAATCTTGTTTTCTTCACCGTTTGACAGTTTTACCTAGTTTTCATTGCTTGGTATGGTCCAATACAGACTTGATTGTGTAAAATCATTGCAGGACATGAGTTTTGATTGAATTTAATTTATATAAGCTTGATTATAATTTTTGATTG
Source organism: Cryptomeria japonica (assembly GCF_030272615.1). Lineage (NCBI taxonomy): Eukaryota > Viridiplantae > Streptophyta > Pinopsida > Cupressales > Cupressaceae > Cryptomeria > Cryptomeria japonica. The sequence continues at coordinate 532,572,530 of NC_081405.1, read as the reverse complement.
TCCTTAGTTGCAGAAATTTCTTCCATTCTGTGCAACTAGGTGTAAAACCCTTGCTAGTAGGGTTTAAGAGCAAAAATGTCTCTAGCCTAAGAATTCATTGATGGAACCTATTGAAATCAATAAGTATGATAGGTTAGGGTCTTATATAGGTTAAGGGTAGGATTTGTGGTTTTTCAGATCCTTGAAGAGGAGAAACAATGAAGCCCTAGGCTCACCATTGGGAGTAGGTGAGTTAGGACAGCAAAAAAAGTGTGTTTTCAGAGCACCTGAGGATTGGTGTTGGACAAAGTGTCATATGGATGGAAATACCTCTAATTTTTGTTGAATAATCCTAAATTTTTTAGAGCAGGAGACTTGACTGGTGAAGGATTTTGAAACCATCTTTCCAAGTCACCTGGTGAGGCATAAACCCTCAAAAATAGTACAGCATTGCAAACCCTATTTGTACGAATAATCCAAATGCACATTTTTCAGTATTGTCTGTAACCCTGAAAAAGGGTACTTGAATCCATAATTTATTTCTAGCCTTGTTTGGAAAGGTTGCAAATGAGGTCCCTAAAACCGCCAAGGGAGGGCTAATTCAATTAGGCCTATTTGAGCCCAGTAGAGACCTAGAAGGGTTAGAAAACCATAACGATGGAAGTGGAGATGTTTAAATCCTCTACAGACTTTAAAGACACTTGGTAGATGCATTTTGAGTACCCTGAGAGTGGTTGGATGTTGCGATCCTTGCAGGAGTGGTCGGAGCCTTGAGTAGAGTGTGTGTGTGATTGAGGTGGAAACCTCAATAGGAGGAGGTGATTGTCTAAAAACCATTGGCTATACATTAGAGGCAAGCCCAAGTGGTTCAGACCTTGTAGGTCTCATAAAGAAAACCCCTACTAAGTTCCATTGGATGGGCTTGATTAGTTGAAGGGTTAGGAAGGACAAGGCAATCCAAAGGTGAGTTGGATCATAGCTCCAAGACTCTCTACATTAGACACATTGTTCCTAAGTTGATATTATGCTTAGTGCCTTGCAGGATGCATAGAATTCTCAGGATGCTAGTGAACCAAAAAATCTAAAAATAATAGAGACACAAGCTTATCTTTTCAATGGCCTTATAACAATTTTGGAGAGTTTTAAGAAAGGTTGGGACAACCACTTGAATTTATTGAAGAATACTTATGTAGATATCTTCAAGTTTTTGTGAGTAAGACTGTGTGTACATATGTAAATATAATTTTGGCTTGAATGTTTTATTTCATGAACCCTACCTTTTCCATTGATGTCAAAGGGGGAGTATAGATGAGTGAAAAATGTTGATCTTAAGGGGAGTTGTTGATTTTTGGGGTCCGGTTATTATATTTTCTGTTGTAGAGTGTATAGCATTTTGGTTTTGGTCTGACACTCATTTTTCACTAAGTGTTGCCATCAACGCCAAAAGGGGAGATTGTTGGAAAGAGACACTGAATTGATGTTTAGATGTTGTCATTGATGGCAATTAATGCCAAATATCCCATCTACAGAGTGTAATTTATTCATGTGGGAAGTATGATTGAGTTTTGGCAAGGTCCGGTGAGGTCCAGTGAGATAAAACAGGACATCTGATAGAGTGTACAATGTTTTGGTTGGCAGTTCATTTTTATTGGATATTTTGTGTTACAAATCTTGAAGAAACGATTGTGGATGTGTTATTTACCTTATCCCATGTTTTTGGCCTCCGGTGTTGAGTTTTGAGTGAGTTGGAGGATCTAGTATTCAAGTTTTTGGTTAGAACAGTGTTCCTCAACAGTAATGTGTGGATTCATTATGTAGATCTTGTGGATGGATTTTGGTTATTGTTTGTGTGTTTGAGGATGTTTAGCTGACATGTGGGAAGCATGTGGACAGTTTGTTTTGTTTTGCATATGCATTTGAGTTTAGATTCAACCAATTTGTAGTACACGTTTCATCATTTGCATATTTTTATTGAAGCCGACATGTAGAAGACCTAAATTGATGTCACAGATATTAAAGACCGGTTGACATGATCATTTATAAATTGTTGGTTGTGTGGACAATGTTTATTAGCGATTGTGCATAGTTTCACATGCGAAAGAGAAGGATTTGTGATCTAGATTATAGAAAAACATCATAATAGAGAAATGTTGCATAGTAGAGTAAGATTATGTGTTTTGTGCTTAACCGGAACTATACTCAGGCATTTTTTGATGATATTCAATAGTTCAAACCTTCTTGTAATCTCTTATAATCATTTTGTAAGGTAGTAAGCCTTCCTTTGTAAGCCAGTGAGCCTTATGGGATTGTAGCCCTTATTGTATTTTGAGTAGTGAGCTCTAGGCAGTGTGCCTGAATGCATGTGCATTCCCCTTATGTAATAATTCTATACTTCTAACAGACTATATTAATATTGTGGGTTTCAATCCCACCATGGTTTTTTCCTTAACTGGATTTCCACGTAAAAATATCAGTGTTATGGTGTTGTGGATATGTACTTTATGTTCATGCATCTTACTTTTGTTCATTTGCATTAAGTGGTTGAAGAATAATATTAAGAATATTAAAGTTTGTAGAAAAATGATTCACCCCCCTCTCAATGTTCTTTTATTCCAATAGACTAGTGGGTTGAGAGTAATCAAGGACTTCAACACAACTTTTGATTGGTATGATATTAGTCTCAATAATATGAACAAGGCCACACAACAAATCAACACCAATTTTGTCACTTTGCACCATTCTTTTTAATCCTGTGAAAGTGAAGGGATTACCTCACTTTCTAGGTATTGTTAACTCATCCATTGTTGAAGATTTTCAAATTGATTTTCAATCTTCTCCAATTAGTCAGTATTAACCCTAGTTAGTATTTCATCCATGTCATGAGAATTATGAGGAGAATGGGGGTAAATGATGTCAGATTATAGGATACACCAACATTATCATGGAATAAGTTATCCAAATTAGGCTCCATATCCTTAGTGTTTAAACCTTGGGAATCCTTAAGTCTACAAATTCTTCTCAAAGGAATATTGTATATAGGACTAATGGTAACAAAACTCATTTACAAAGGAGTGAAATTTGAATGTAAACGTTGAAACTATGCTTAAACAATGCAATTTTTTGTAAAAAATGATTGATTAACCAAGAAATTAAGCATTATGAATAATGAATTTGAACAATAAATGATTCCAAATCATAACATAACATATCATAATAATCAGGTCTGAAAATGCAAGTGAAAAATTAAGCAACCCACAAGTTAATTTTTGAATGATGAATTAAGGTTTTTGTGATTTTAACCTCTAAACCTATGTAATTCAGTTGAAAATAAAATCTATGAGTAAAAATTTGAATTTTAAAAATGCATACAAGATCATATCTGAGATAATAAATCAGAATTAAGCATGAAAGAAGTTCGGTTCACCAAAATTTATTGGTGAAAATTTGGAAGCTAGGGTTTATTTAAGATAATAAAACCACTAAGAATCTAACAATTATGTTGGATGGAAATAGGAAAGATTCTAATAGATCAATCCTTAATCCATCCAAGGGAGAGGGTTGGAAGTCTGGTCAGATTCACCCCTTTTGTCAGGTTTTCCTCTTTCCAAATTGGGTTTGATTATTTTTTTATTATTAGAGTAAAATGATAAATTATTGAAGTGAACTAATAGATATAGTAAGTTACAATTGTCTCATAGAGCCACAAACTTAGATTTGGTCAAAAGAACCAATTAGCTCATTTAATAAAACATCCCACAAGGCCTACACCTAGTTACAAGACCCTTATAGTAGATGAGCCTGCATGATAGATTTATTATTCAACCTTGGATAACCTCACTTTTATATTTGTAAGAAGAGAAATTTGCATGCCTAATGATCTACCTACAACTTATATAGAAGCAATTAAGGTTGATTTAGATTTGGGACAATTAGGAGCTAGTCTAGTTAACCATTTAGGGATGCTTGGGGTGTCCAACCAAATCTAAGGAATCAACGAAGCCTTACAACATCATCCCCCTATGATGAATCCTATTTCGATAGCTTCTCAAGCTGCAGTCCCACACTTGAGAATGCCAATATCTCAATCATAGGCATCATTGTTTGTTTTCTCGCAAAATACCGAACCAAGCACCTCAAGATCCCAAGAGGATCAAGAGGAACTCAAAATATTATCAAATCAAATGAGAAAATTCTCTAATGAGGTAACCCTCCAAAACGAGAAAATGGAGGGACTCACTTTTAGTTATTTATGATTGATCATGTAGGAGTATTTATATCCTAAAGCAATTATGAATAACTAAAAATATTTTCTTTAGTTTTTTTTACAGGCATTATATATTTTTTTCTAGTTTTATAATAAAGCTAGTAATTTTTTATTCCTCTTCATTTATTCTCTTTTTATTTAGTATTAATATCCTTCCCCACATCATTACTCAATATTCACCAACTTTTTAGCAAACAAATTCAAGTATCTTTAGCTATGGTTGGGAACACAAGAATTGTTAATAACCTTTCAGATTCCATTATGGTTCCATGAAGATATGTTCATTAAATTTATATTTTCTTCATTGAAGGCCTAAATAAAGCCAAGGAAATATAATAAAACATTATTTTGAATTTCTGAATGTTTTTTTAATCTCATGATAATTCCTAAGGTTCTTGATTTGAATTCGAGCCTTGAGAAGGGTCATGCATGGAATCACCTTGCATGTGAAGACTCTTAGCACAAGTATGTATAGCCAAAATGGTTCAGTAAAATATCCATGCAAGGACATAAAAGATCTAAGAGAAATGGCCAATGTCTTGTCATGTCCCTTTTTCCATAAATAACACTTACTAATTTAATAATAATTCCCCATTGGTGAGAGATAATAAGAGATAACATTGCAGGAATAAACAACTTGATGCAGAGCCCTTCACACACCTAAGGACAAGTTCAAAAGGTTTAGTTTTGACCCTTCAAATTACCACAAGGATCCTACCAGGAATGAATCCACACCTTAAGGGTAGAACTACTCACAATCCTCTAGATTAACACTTGCTAAAAATGAATAAAAGGCCTCAACATCTCCAATACACCTCTCTATGACTTTTGTTCTTGGGGGATTTGAAATTGGTCGATTCATGACTCCCAAGAACTATCCCAAACATTAGTTTTAGGTTTTGACTTCAATACCTTATACTTCCTTTGGAAACCCACCTCCTAGGCTAGCCCTATTTAGCAGGTATTTTACCCTTAACTCCAAAATCTTGCACACACTCTAACAAACCACTTATTATTTCGGATACCCTTTAAGGAGTTACACTCATCCCCAAAAGGGATTGGCAATATTTGCAACCCAAGGATCTGAACCCTTTAGAAGCCTAGAGACCTAATTAGGGCGATTAGGCCTAATTTATAAAGCAATGCCTATTTATTAGTCCTCAATCACAAAATTAACTTCATGATCATGTGGGGGATGGAACATAACCTCAAATTTTAGGGTTGCATGCCTGGAATCCTCCGCTACAAGATTTTAGGGTGACTGTCCTAATTTCGTCTAAGGTAGTCACATAGAGATGCCTACCTAGTTTTGCATCATAATCTCCACAACCGAGCCTTCCCTGAAAAAACCCATGAAAATCCTAGAATACACTGACCAAACTTGCATCCTACCAAAGGAGAGAACTTCTAGATGGGGGAGATGCAAGATATGGCCATTTTTGGTCAAAACCCTAGCCAAACCCTTGCTTTCTGGGTTATAGTGAGCAAATTGAAGGGTACTCACTACTCATAGAAGATCAATACCTCAGACCATAGAAAAAAAAAAGTTTATTCAACCTTATATCTACTCCATGAATGGTTTTGTCAGAACCAATCTGTACAATGACGTACAACTTCTGCAAATTCAGAATTTTTGGGAAAAAACTCAGTTTTTCAGTATTTTATTGTCTTCAAACTTCAATCAACAATCACTCTAACCTTGGCAATCATGTACACAAGGCTTATAACCTTCTCCAATTATTTATAGCTGAATTTTTAAGAGGTTGGAGTCAATGGGAAGCTTACACCAACCGAAATTGGAAAAGTTGCACTTTTGCTTGCAAAAGTTGCATTTTCAAAAGTTGCACTTTTTTGACAAAGTTGTCAATTAACACAAATTTGGGATCCAAACAACTTGGATCAAAAAAACACCACCTACACACCCTAAAATCCTACAAAACACCAAAACAAACATCCTACTACCCCTCTTTACCAAATTGTCCAAATTAGCTTATCCGGATGCCTAATTTGTGACATTGGTTTACATGGTGGGGTCCTTATTGAATAAATAAAAATTTTACAAACAAAAGACATTCACAATGACCCTAAGATCCTAATATTCATCATCAGATCCATGATTGGCTTGTTGAGGAGGTGCCACTGCACCATACTCCTCAGGGGAAGAGATCTCAAGCCCACTTGAGATTAGAGTTTGGAGGTCTGTACCATGATTCGAGATTTGATTTTCTATCATCCAAACTACTTCAGAGTCTGGTTTGCCCTGCCAATCCACCAAATATTCCATGTACTCCTTATTCCTTGTTCTTTTTGTGACTCTAGTGTCCATAACCTTGCTCAATTTTGGTGGATCATGCCTTGGGATGTCATTATCTGCTACAACCTGCACTGGTTCCTCCTCTTCATTACCTTTGTAAGGTGTTATATCATGCATATTGAAAATGGGTGACAATCCAAGATCGGGAGGAATTTGGATTTCATAAGCATTCTATCCATATTTCTTCACAATCTCACATGGTCCAATCTTCCTCTAAATGAGCTTTGTGTTTTTTCCTTTTGGGAGTCTCTCCTTCTTCTAATGCACCCATTCCAAGTCCCCAACACTAAACTACATATCCCTCTTTTGCTTGTCAGCATAAGCCTTGTACTTCTCTGCAGATTGTTGGAGATGAGACTTCACTTGATCATGTACCTCCTTGATAGCTGATGCAAAAGCTTCACCATCTACACTAATGGGTTCTTCTTTAAGTAACTCCCTCAGCTCTAACACACCCCTTGGGTGGATGCCATACACAATTTGGAAAGGAGACTTCCCAGTGATTCTATTTATGGTGTCATTGTATGAGAACTCTGCCTGTGATAGTATCTTGTCCCATTTTTCTCCATGTTGTCTTGTCAAGCATCTTAATAGGTTCCCCCAGGACCTATTGACAACTTCAAATTGTCCATCTATTTGGGAATGGTAGGCTGATTAGAAAGCTAGGTTGGTTTCCAACTTCTTCCAAAGGGTCCTCCAAAAATGTCCTATGAACTTCACATCCCTATCTGAAACTATGTTTAGAGGCAACCCATGTATCCGGACTATCTCTTTGAAAAACAAGTCTATAACATATGAGGCATCACAAGAGGTTTTACATGGCAAGAAATGAGCCATTTTGTTAAATCTATCCACCACTACAAAAACATTGTTAAACCCCTTCCTTGTCCTAGGCAGACCCAACACAAAATCCATACTTATGCTTTCCCATGGCCTAGAAGGAATGGGTAAGGGTTGGTACAAACCTACATTGGTTGACTTCCCTTTGGATTTTTGACAGATCACACATGTTTCTACAAACCTCCTAACATCTGCCTGCAACTTAGGCCAGTAGTAGTGTCTTTTCACAAGGTGAAGGGTCTTTTCAAGGCCAAACTGACTTGCCATTGCTCCATAATGCTTCTCCCTAATGATATTCAGTCTCATTGAACACTTAGGAATGCATAACTATCCACCCTTGAATAGAAACCCATCTTGTATCAAAAATTCAGAAAATTCAACATGATACCTCTCACCAAAAGACTCACCTACCTTGTAGATCTCTCCAAATCTTCATCAGCATCATACATGTTCTTCAAGAAGTTAATTCCAATGCTTTCTATCTTGATTTGGTTGATGGTTAAGACCCTTCTGCTCAAGGCATCGACAACTTTGTTCTCGACCCCCTTTTTGTGCTTGAGGGTGAAGGTGAAGGTTTGTAGGGTCTCTACCCACTTCATGTGCCTGTGGTTTAACTTCTCTTGACTATTTATGAAACTGAGTGCCTAATTATCAGTGAAAAATATGAACTCATTAGGCAATAAATAGTGCCTCCACTTCATCAATGACTTAACCAAAGCATACATCTCCAAATCATAGGATGAGTATCTCCTCTTGGCATCATTTAGTTTTTCACTAAAAAGGGCAATTGGCCTTCCTTCCTAACTGAGTACTGCCCCAATAGCCATGTGGCTTGCATCACATTCCACCTGAAATATCTTGTTGAAGTTTGGTAGGGCAAGGACTGGTTGCTCTGCAACTTTCTTCTTCAAAGTCTCAAATGAGTCATATGCCTCCTTGGTCAAACTGAACCTGCACTTTTGTCCTCCTTTTATGGTGTCAAGCATTGGTGCACAAACATGACTAAGTCCCCTTATAAACTTCCTATAAAAATTTGCTAATCCATGGAAACTCTGGACATCATTCATGGTTTTAGGTGTTGTCCAGGATATAATAGCACTTACTTTCTCCTGGTCCATTTTCAACTCACCTTGTGAGATCACAAAGCCCAAGTAAATGATCTCCTCCTGTATGAACAAACACTAATCCAAATTTATCATTAGCTGCTCTTCATGTAACCTTTTGATGACCATATCTACATGTTTGAGGTACTCTTCCCTTGTGTGACTAAAGATCAAGATATCATTAGGTATACTATTACAAACTTGCCTATGAACTCCACCAAGACCTCATTCATCAACCTCATATTGGTACTAGGGGTATTGGACAACCCAAATGCAATGACTTTTGACTCATATAACCCCTCATTGGTCTTTAAATTTGTTTTCCATTCATCCCCTGGCCTTATCCTAATCTGATGGTATCCACTTTTTAGATCCATTTTGGTGAAATATTTTGCATTCCCCAAGCAATCAAGTAAATCCTCTATCCTAGGGATTGGGAACCTATACCTTATGGTTATCTTGTTGATGGCCCTTGATTTTGTGCAAATCCTTCAATTGCCTTCTTTCTTGGGTGCAAGGATAACACGCACTGCACATGGGCTTAGAATTTTGCCAATTAGCCCTGATTATAGCAACTCCTCAATTTGTCTTTCCATCTCTACATTCTAGTCTGGAGTCAGCTTGTGTGCTACTTTATTTGGTAGAGTAGATCCAAGGATCAGATCTTAACAATGACTTATGTCTCTCACTGGTGATAGGGATCTTGGCATTCCATCTGAGATGATGCCTTTGTACTTGTCAAGTAACTGTCTGTCTGTAGGGTCTGTGTGCCTCAGTCCTTCTTCTTTCCTCTCTGTGAACTGCTCCTTCTTTGTCATCTTGGACTTGTGAATGAGGGCATAGCAAACTTCATCTTTCTCTACAATCTCCTTCATGAATTCATTTCCTTCTACCAACAACACTTTGGCATCCTTCCCTTTTTGTTCCATCTCATTCTCCATTAAAGGTAAGAGTTCTATCACCTTACCATCCTTGGTAATTGAATAGGTGTTTCTAACCCCATCATGATAAGCCTTCAAATTAAACTACCATGGTCTCCCAAATAAGAGATGACATGCATCCATCTTGGCTAAATAAAATAACAATCTATCCTTGTATGATCCAATCTGAAACTCTACGCAAGCCTGCTCTTCTATCACTTCTTGTTGACCTTGGGTGAGCCATGAGACCTTGTAGGGGTAAGGATGTGGCAACCTTCTCAACTTAAGCTTCTCTACCATTTCAAGTGACACAAAATTTTCAATAGACTCGAAGTCTATCAAGATCTTCCATACCTTTCCTCCTTCCTTGCAGGTAGTTTTATAAATATACTTTCTTTGTGGGGGCTCCTTATCAGGTACCTTCATGGTGGTCACTGCTCTCCTCATCATCAGAGCCTCTCCTCTTTCAAGGTAGCCATAGCTATCAGGAGAATTGACACTTTGATAGGTTTTTGCATTTTCTACACTTTGGCAATCAGATTCCTGCACCAAATTGCTCCTGCCCCTAAAGTTCCCTCTGTGATTTTAGCCTCCTCCTTGGTTGTAACTGCTCTCTCCTCTAGTGCCTTCTTGACTAGACTCACCTTGGTATCCAAAACCATTTCCTCTACCTCTGAAAGGGCCTCTTCCCCCTCTTTGTTGTCTCCCTTTGCCTCTGCTATTTTGTTCCTTCCTTCTCTTTATCTTCTCCTCCACCTTGAGTGCCAACTGAAAGCATTTTTGGACTGTCTCTGGGATGTGGAGATTAAAATCTTCTTGGATGGAAAATCTCAGTCCATTGAGATATCTTGCCAATTTTTCATCTTCACTCTCCTTCACCTTGGTCCTCACACACAACTTCATGAACTCCTCTGTGTATGAACTCACATACATCTCCTTCTACTTCAAGTTTTGTCTCCTCTTATGCAATTGGACATTATAGTCCATTGGAACATAAGCTTTGTTCACCAAAGCCATCATCTTCTTCCAAGTAGCAACTTTTCTCTTTCCCTCTTTCACCTTGTCATCTTGGATGAAAGTCCACCAAGTCAATGCAGCCCCTTTCATTTTGGATTGGGCCATCTTCACCCTTTGGTGTTCTGGAATGTCTTTACTCTCAAAGAAATTGTCCAAGGAGTCTATCCACCCCATCACTGTATCAAGATCCATCTTGCCTGCAAACATTGGCAGATCCAACTTCACATCCATTGTTCTTCTTTCCATGGACTTGAGGACATTCATCAGGGGTCTTTGGTCTGTAGGAGCCTCTAGTTCTTCCTACCTAGGGATCTCCTCTTCTTCCCGTTCTTCAACTCCTCCAGAGTCTCTCTCTCCCCTCTTCACTTTGTCATTCAACTGGTCCATTTCATCTCTCAAGGCTTGATTCTTAGCTCTAACTGCTCTTCCATTTGCTTCTTCACCAGAACATTCAACTCAACATTGGTCATCCTTGATGGGATACCTTGGGATCACTCTTTCTCTGACATCTTGTCTTCTTCTTCTATCCAAAAGACACTCCCAAGCTCTGATACCACTTGATGTAGAGTCCTTCACACACCTAAGGACAAGTTCAAAAGATTTTTTTTTTACTCTTCAAATGACCACAAGGATCCTATAAGGAAGGACTCCACACCTTAAGGGTAGAACTACTCACAATCCTCAAGATTAAAACTTGCTCAAAAATGAGTAAAAGGCCTCAACATCTCTAATACACCTCTCCATGACTCTTTTTCTTGGGGACTTTGGAATTGGTCAATTCATGACTCCCAAGGACTGTCCCAAACATTAGTTTTAGGCTTTGGCTTCAATACCTTATACTTCCTTTGGAAACCTACCCCCTAGGCTAGTAGCCCTATTTAGCAAGTGTTTTTCCCCCAACTCCAAAATATTCCACAGACTCTAACAAACTACATATCATTCCAGATACCCTTTAAGGAGTTATACTCATCTCCAAAAGGGATTAGAAATATCTGCAACCCAAGGGTCTCAACCCTTTAGAAGTCCAGAGACCAAATTGGGGTGATTAGGCCTAATTTACAAAGCAACACCCATGGGTGAATTCACAATATTGGTTCCCACTTTTTGACCAACTTTGACACTTAGATGAATATTTTGAAAAAAAACTTCACTTTCCAACACCTATAACTTTTAAACCATTAAGAATTTGAAGATGATACAAACTAGTGATTTTTAGCATCTTGTTTGTAGATTCTAAATATGTTTTTTCAATTTTGTTTGAATAAAATTTTATTGATTTTTCCATCTCCCTCAAAAAGTAGTTTTTTACAACAAACAACATTTTTTAAGAGTGATGTGTATCCCGAAACACATTTTTTTTTTTATAAATGATAAAAACTTAATTCTTTTGAATTTTGGTTTGTAACATCAATACCCAGGGTATGCAACTAGTTTGATAGTGATATGTTGAATATTTTTCATTTTATTAAGTTTTGAAGTTTGACTAATTATAATTCAGATATAGGTGTACGTTTGAACACATAACTTGTTCAATATATATCAAAATTCAATTTTCTTTTTTTTTTTAGAAAGAAAACACCAATACCTAGTGCATAGATATTTTTCAAAAAAAAATTGAATTAGTTTACTATTTTTCCCAATGCATTGAACAAAGAAGTTCATGTTCGATGAAAAACCTACATTTATAAGAAATAAAATTAAAATATATTAATGAAATTAAATATATTAAAAGTTATACTATTTGGAAATCTTATAATAAGGACTAAATACCCCAAAAAAAAAAATTTAAATGAATTAATTTGACCCCCCAAAAGCTAAAGTAAAATTGGTTTTTTATCAGCATTTGATAGATGCAATGGAGACTCCATTGCAAGTATGATTTAGAAGTAGAGAGGTTCTATCCAAGAAATTTTGATCTAAGAGCCTTTGATTTAACTCTCTTCAATTAATTACTTCAAATGGGACCTCTTCAAGCTTAAATAATTATATTTTCTAAAAAATGTACGATTTCAGCAAAAATCAGGACGTACCAAAAAGTGGGAACCAACTTTGTGAGTTCACCCCCATTTATTGGTCCTCAATCACAAAATTAACTTCATGAGAATGTGGGGGATGGCACATAACCTCAAATTCTAGGGTTGCGTGCCTAGAATCCTCCGCTACAAGATTTTAAGGTGACTGTCCTAATTTTGTCTAAGGTAGTCACATAGAGATGCCTGCCTAGTTTTGCATCATACTCTTCACAACTGAGCCTTCTTAGAAAAAACCCATGAAAATCCTAGAATAAACTGACCAACCTTGCATCCCACCAAAGGAGAGAACTTCTAGATGGGGGACATACAAGACATGGCCATTTTTGGTCAAAACCCTTGCCAAACCCTTGTTTTCCGGGTTACAGCCAGCAAATTGAAGGATACTCACTACTCATAGAAGATCAAGACCTCAAATCACTTCCAAAAATAATGTGATTCAACCCTCTATCTACTCCATGAATGGTTTTGTCAGAACCAATCCATACAATGACGTACAACCTCTGCAAATTTGGAATTTCTGGGAAAAAACTCAATTTCCAATATTTTATTGTCTTCAAACTTCAATGAATAATCACTCTAACCTTGGTAATCATGTCCATAACGATTATACCCTTCTCCAATGGTTTCCAACTAATTTTGAAGAGGTTGGAGTCGTTGGGAAGCTTACACCAACCAAAATTGGAAAAGTTGCACTTTTGCTTGCAAAAGTTGCACTTTTTTGACAAAGTTGTCAATTAACACAAATTTGGGATCTAGACAACTTGGATCAACCAAACACCACCTACACACCCTAAAATCCTACAAAACATCAAAAAAAACATCCTACTACCCCTATTTACCAAATTGTCCAAATTGGCTTATCAGGATGCCTAATTTGTGACATTGGTTTACATGGTGGGGTCCTTATTGAATACATGAAAATTTTACAAACAAAAGACATTCACAATGACCCTAAGATCCTAATCTTCATCATCAGATCCATGATTGGCTTGTTGAGGAGGTTCCCCTGCACCATTGGTGAGAAATAATAAGAGATAACATTGCAAGAATAAACATCTGAATCCTCAATACTCCTAGTATCCCTATAAGACGAACAATGCAAAATTGATTAGTGGTTGAATATTATAAAGGGACATAAAAATATGCAGGAGATGCCTTCTTATAAAAGCAAGGTGAGAGATAAGATTATGACATGTGTCTTAATCCTGTACAATGAAACAACTAAAGTGTTGAAGATAAGATCATGAGAGAAGATAAGATCATGTGAGAACTAATCAATCTTATAGGACACTTATGATCTAAGTAAACTTATGTCATATAAATAATTCCCTTTCTAGGAACTAGCACAAAAACTAAGTATAAGGCCTTTACTAGACCTGTCCAAAACTTTATTCACACCAACACCCATCCTTAAGTGCAACTTAGGAAGTAGATTATTATTCAAAGATACAAGATTGTTATGATGATTATGGGTTCTGACTACTATTAGTGTAGGTTTTTATTTTCCTTATGCTAGTAGGGAATATTTATTTGTTTACACACAATATTAAGCTTGCTTAGGTTATAAATTATAATGGTTGGTATGAGGACATTGACATAAACCTACAGTAACATGTGCCATTCACACTGACATTTGGGTAGTTGAATGTCACACCCTCTTTTGGATTTATCTACCACCTCCCATAACCATTTATTTGTCCTTACCTGAGTTAGCATAACCATGTATTTGACATTTACCAAGTTGGTGAAACTCCCTCCTATTTTGGGCAATTGGGAGTTATTATTCCTCTTGGATTTATTTGCCCATGTTTTCTTATATAAATAACCCTCCCCTCTCCCTATTCTAAGAAGAGATCACTATCTTAGTTGATTATGAGTCTAGTTTAGTGCTAGGGGAGTGTTGAATTTTGATCATCTTTGGATTCATGTCTTTCTTTCCTTCAGTCACATTGATCTTGGCTGCCTTCAAAGATAAATCCAATATGGTTTTAGAGCTAGTTGTGAGTTGTAGGTTAGTAGCTTATTATAAATACAAAATATTTTTCATTCTTGAAAGAAAAGTATATTCTCTTGTATTCAAAAATGTCTTGAATAATCAAAAACACTTGATAGAAAATGCAATTTTGGGGGATTTTTTGTCTCTTCTTACCAATGTAGGTATTTTTGGATCTTCTTGGAGGAAATAGGAGCTCACCATTGAGTTCAAAGAAACCAAGAAAGTCAAAATTACCCTTTTTTTCATCTAGATCTGACACTTGATGCAAATTTGGTGAAGGTGTGAAGCAAACATTTCATTAGCTGATTTGGAGGGTAGCTAATCTTTTGGGAAATTTTGAGGTCAAACGAGTTATGTAATCCTGAATGCCCAAGAATGTTAAGATTGACTATTAATTCATAAATTTTGATGGCAGTCAAATTTGAAGCAAATTTATTTTCTAGTCAATCCTATAGACCCACTTGTATAGTACGGTATAGATTTAATATACAAAATTAAAAAATAAATTATATTATTAGTAAAAATATAATTTTTAATCATTATAATAGAATTGTTTTTTTAAATCAAAATTAAAAATTAAAAATCTTGGTACAAAAGGTACCCGTGTAGTGCTTTCATAGGTATTGTACCATTACCATTAAATTATTTAGTCCACACACCATTAGGAAGGAGTCCACTTTTATTCTTTAGGTGTATGATAAAATATGAAAAAAGTCCCCCCTTTCATAGAAGGTTGACCTCTTTCCTTTAATTTTTAAAAAACTTAAATAGTTAAAAATTAATAATAGAAAAATTGAAAAATTTCCTTTAACTCTTTGTTCTCTATGCTTTGGCCTATATTTTGTCTCAACCTTTATGTCATATTGCTACACATACTTAAATTTCTTGCCTCCTTTGGTGGTCCTAATATATTTAGTGGGTTTTCAAAACATTTTTTTTAATTTGGTAGAAAACTAATTTTATCGAGAGGTTGATTAAACTTGGCAAAAAGTTACTTTCAACTATAACTATAATTGTTTAGAGGTATTACAGAATTAGCAAGAAACTCTAAAGTGGCAATTGATTAAATTTGGCATAGAGTTTTTTTTTTGACCCCCTCTCAGTTGGTGTTTTCAATTTTGCACTCAAATTTAAACAGCTCATTCTCGGGCATATGAAGTCATTTTCAAGTGCAATTTTTTTTATTTAGGACATAATTTTATTAAGTGATCCAAATTTTCTAGAAAATAAGTTTTCTCATTAGGTCTAAAGGACAATCCTCATTTTTTGAACTTCAAATGGATGTATTTTTCACATATACAATCTCAGATCGAGGTGAGTCCTTTTATGAATGTTGATTTGTTTGAGCACTACACATTGGTATTATTTTGAGGTTGTAATTCTACCATTATATTGTACTTTTAATATTTGATTCCATATTTGGGTATTGTTAAACTTTGGAAAGCAACTCCAATATTGTAAACACACTTATTTATAAAGTACCACAATCATTTTTTGTTGGGGAGGATTATTGATTGAGTAAAAAGTGGGGGTCTCTCTTGGTGTGTGTGCTTTTGATCTACTTGCTTGTTTTATTCTTTTCCTGTTCACATGGATCATTTTAAGGTTCATTTTCTTAAACCATATAATTATGCTACTTGGCATCAACATGCATGGAATGCACTAATGCAACTAGGGTATACTCCATATGTTGAGCAAAAGGTAGTTGAACATACAGAAGATAAGGAAAAGATAGAATGGATGCTTGAACAAACAATAGCTCTTACATGTCTCTGTAGTTTTGTTTTCATTGATCTAATATTTTAGACTGATTAATATAAAACTTTGAACACATGAAGCTTGGGAAAAATTAAAAACATTGTATGGTTGAATAGACGAAGTAAGAGACTGTCATATTGATAATGATTTGATTAGCCTTGATCCAAAGAATCTTCAAAATATCTAGGATTTTATAACTAAAGTTACTGATTTGAGAGCACAATGTAAAGAATGTGGCATTAAGAAAAAGGGCATTCAATTGGTCTACAATGTATTGAACAACTAGGTCCTAAATATGCATTTTTCATTTCTAGCATTCATAATCATAGGCTAACTATTGGATCGGCTTATG
Source organism: Cryptomeria japonica (assembly GCF_030272615.1). Taxonomy (NCBI): domain Eukaryota; kingdom Viridiplantae; phylum Streptophyta; class Pinopsida; order Cupressales; family Cupressaceae; genus Cryptomeria; species Cryptomeria japonica. The sequence continues at coordinate 532,555,954 of NC_081405.1, read as the reverse complement.
TTAAGACTTCATTTAAATCTTTTAATAATATGTTGATACATGAATAACAAAAGTTTTTTTCTATGGATCTCACTAAGCCTTCAAAGAATCAATAATTGTTGGCTAGTCATCCTAAGGGACAAAAAGAGTCAGGACAATTTGACAAGAAACAAATGAACTTGAAGAAAAAGCCACATATAGACAAACCACAAAAACTATTTTCAAAAGATGATTAATCTAACAAGGAGAAGTCTACTTTTGCATACTGCAAGAGGACTAGACATGAAGAACATCTTGTTATAAGAAGGATATTGATGAACTAAAATATCTTCTTTAAAAGAACAACATTGATCTACCTTCTAGAGTGTTTGAGTCAACTTATTCTAATTCAAAACAGTCAAGATCTACTAAGCTAAATGTTCATGTGAGACTTTCTTTTGAAGAAGCTAAAAATAAAGGTAAATCTCTTTGTGCTACTACAACTTGTGAATCGTAAAGATGGATCCTAGATTCTAGAGCTTCTCATCACATGGCTTCTACACAATTTATGTTCTCTTCTTTTGAGCCCTGTGTTATGCCAACTATTTTAATGGGCAAGAACACTTACATGAGTCTAGTTAGGAAAGGTTCTATTAAAATACGGGATGACACCTTCAATGAAATTTTTTGTATACCTCATTTGTCAAGCAATCTTATTTCCATCTATTAGATCACCCATGATGGAGTAGGGAAGACTATGAAATTCACACCTGATTCAATCATCTTTCAAGACTTGAAAAGAAGAGAGATAATTGCCACTGAGATGGTTGATCATGAATCTTGGTTGTACACCTTTTTAGACTTTGCACCTAATAATGGTTTTGATCTATTGGTTGTTGATCACACTTCTAATATGGATTTTTATTTTGAGGAGAACTTTGGTTACTTGAACTTGGGTATTCTCACATCAGATCCAATTCTTGAAGCTTGCATTCATTCTCCTCCATCTATTGTTTCTTCTGAGGATACTTGTATTGATACATTCATGGCTACTTCTGATTTAGTGCAATATGATATACATCATCTTTCAAATCCAATTCATTGAGATGATTGTTTAATAGACATTGCAAGTTTTTTTGTGGAATCTCATATTTCAGTCTTGGGAGACATTGTTCATGATATTCATCTTCTCTTTGATTAAGTTATCTTCTTCAATTGTTGTAGAGGAACCTTTGGATCCTCTTTTGCATTCTCCACATAATCATTCATCACGATTCAATATGTTTTAACCATGCATACCTCTTATCAATATTTTGAGGAAGCATTTTTGTCTTCAAAGGAGATATTGGAGTCTTTAGACCCTGTTCTACATACATCTCTACTTATTTTTGGATTGTCAGCTTCATCATTGTTGCCTATAATACTTGTGACTTGATTGGAATGTGACAACTTTCAACATTGACTTGCAGACAAATAAGCAACTTTCAGGGACTTCATACATTTTGCACTTTTTTCCTTCATATTTCTTTCAAGATTGGGAAGATAGTCTACATGCACCTTTGGTTTTTTAAATTCCGAAGGGGAGGAATGTTGTTCAATGATCATGGTCCATGATTCTAGTAATTTAAGTTGGTGCAGATGTTGTTGTGGTAATTCATGTTACTTGTGGATGTTTCTATATCATGTACTATTCGTGTTGGTGGTCTTCATTGATCGTTGTGCACGTTATGGATGATTTTCTTGGTCCGGTGGTATTCTTCATGTTCTTGGCTAATATGATGATTGTGGCATGTTGTAGATGTTCAAGGCATAATTCTTGGAGGTGTTTTGTGTTCAAGATGGTTGTTTAGTTCCATGCTATGTCTTAGCCGACATTGTTTTGGTTCGCATGTGATATTTTGTATTTGATCAACAACTATATCATTATTATTATTTTAGGTGTGGTAAGCTGACTTTGAATAGGTCAATCAGTTGATGTCATGAATAAATAATAATTGTAATCTTGTGAAAGGTATCCAGTAGTGTGCGAACAACGTATCAATCATTCGGTAGCAGAGAAAAAGTGTAAAGTAAGTGAGAGATGTTATGTGCTTAACCGGAACTAAAACTAGACATTTTGAGATGTTATTTTCTCAGTTCATGATCTTCCAGATGTGATCTGAATATGTTTTCCAGATGTGATCTGAATATGTTTGTAAGACAGTGAGTCTTCCCAAGGGTTGTAGCCCTCCTTGCTATGTATTTTGAGCAATGAGCTCTAGACAGTGTGCTTGAATACATGTGCATTCCCCATTGTAATATTTCATATACTTCTAATAGGGTATCATCATATTGTGGGTAGGTTCTCTCTTTGTTTTTTTCCTTGACTGGGTTTTCAACATAAAAAATCTTGGTGTTATGTGTGATGATCTTCTGTTGTTGTTTCATTCTTTCTTTGATAATTATCCGATTTGAGTTTAAAGTTAGTTGTTGTAAGTTTTGGTGACAACTGATTCAACCCCCCCCTCAGTCGTATGCCCTATTTTCATTAATTGGTATGAGAGATAAGTTCCTCTTGAGAAGTTTAACAACTTAAGGTGATCCGGGATGGCAACCTTTAAGAAGGATAGTCTGAGATTTGATTGAACTAATTATTCTCTTTGGAAGAAATGGATGTAGTGTCACTTGAGATGCATTGGAAAAGACTACTGGAAGATTCCCAAAGAGAAATATATTATTCCTGAAAATGGTCCTTCAACTCCGGATGGGATAAAGGAAGCTAAATACAATATTGGGGCTAAAGAAGCATTGTTGAGTGCCTTGACTAATTCGGAAATGACAAATATGATGGATTTGCAGACTGCTCATGAGATCTAGAAGAAGTTGGAAACCCTATATGAAGGTGACAACTATGTGAAGATTGGTAAGTTGCAGAGTCTAAAGGGAAAGTATGAGAGATTGAAGATGAGAAAAGATGAGAACATCACTTCTTTTATGAATAAGGTGAATGAGCTTGTGTGTAATATCAAATGTGCTGGTGGAACATTGGAAGAATCATAGATTGTTTCTAAAGTACTTAGATCCTTTCCTACATCATACAAGCACAAAGGTGTTGCAATTGAGGAGATCCAAACTATGACTAATGTGACTAGAGACATGTTGATTGGTAAGATTTTCATCTTTGATTTAAGTGAGTTTAGTGAATCCCTTCCTAAGGAAGAATCTACATTCAAAGCCTTTGTTTCCAAAAAGGATAAGAAAATATATGATTTGGGTGAAAGTTCTTCTAGGAGGATATCTAGATTTGAGAAAGAGATGAAGAAAATTGAAGAAGATGAGAAAGAGCTCAAGGAGCTTGAAGCGCTTATTGTCAAGAGATTGCCTAAGGGAGCCGATAAGTATGAATGAAAGTTGCCTCTTAAATGTTTTTCGTGTAATAAAATAGGACATTTTTCTTCAAGGTGTCCGAAAAGAGTTTCTAGGAAACCATTCAAGCCTAAACATCAGAAGAAATGCTATTATTTTGTTGATGAAGGTGTGACTGATGATGAATCCAATAAAGGAAATTCAAGTGATAATGAATGGGTGTTTATGTTAGAATCAAGAATCAAGGAACACTAAAGGGAGGGGGTGAATCAGTGTTCTACAATTTTTAACATTCTTATTCTGCCCTTTAAACCACTTAATGAAAAACAATAAAAGTAGACCGCAGAAACACAAAGAAAATAACCACAATACCATAACACTATGATTTTTATTGATTAAGGGAAAATCCATGGTGGGATTGAGACCCACAATATTAATATACCTTGTTAGATATATAATAATATTACATAAGAGGAATGCACATGCAATCAGTCACACTGCCTAGAGCTCACTGCTCAAATTACAATAAGGGCTACAACCTCAGAAGGTTCACTACCTTACAATGTTATTAGAAATAATAATTGGAATGTCTAAACTGATAAATAGCATCTACATATTCTAAATACAATTCTAGTTAAGAACAAAACAATTTATCTTACTCTGCCCTACTATACTACTATGTTCTAATATTCTGCATTATCCCGGAACACGAATCCTTCATATACACACTTGAATATATGCAAAATCGCTCATACACACTTCACACATAACCATCAATATAAAAAATATTTGAATCAATTAGTCTTATATATCTGCAACATCTATTTAGATCTTCTTCTTGTCATCTTCAAGAATAGGACATTAAAGATGAAACATGTACACCAAGTCGGCTCAATCCAATCCAAAAAAATCATGCGGACCAAAAATAATTATCGACACACTTCCCACATGTCATCTCATCATCCTCAAACACACAAACAATTTCCAAAAATGATCCATGACATCTGTACAATGAATAACCACACTTTACTATTGATGAATATTGTTCTACCTGAAAACATGTACATCGGATCTTCGAACTATACATAATTCATCATCAGAGGCCACAAACGTGGAATAATGTATATTACACATCCACAATTCTTCTTCAAGAACTGCAACACCAAATACTCAACACAAATGATCTATCAACTAAGACACTGTACACTCTTTTTGATGTCCTATTCTTCTCACCATACCTCATTGGACCTCAATCCATCTTTCGGTATGAATGAATTATGATCTCTATATTGAATTTCTGACTCCAGATGCCATCAATCACAACATCTAAACATCAATGAAGTGTCTCTTGCACACAATCTCCCCCTTTGGAATTGATGACAACACTTAGTGAAAAATGACTAAGTGTCAAACCAAAACCAAAATAATACACACTGCAACCAAAAATCGAATCTTCAGATTCCAAGAATCAAAGAAACAAAAGACTCCCCCTAAGATCATTTTTTTTTACTTCTCTACACTCCCCCTTTGACATCAATGGCAAAGGTAGGGTTCCAAAACTAAAAAACTCAAGCCAAAAATGTTATTTACATATGTGAACACAATCCTTACATACTCACAAAAATTTGAAGATGTCTACATAAGAATTATTCAGTGTATTGAGGTGATTGTCCCAGAATTTCTTCAAATTTTCAAAAATAGTGATAAGACTACTAAAAAGGTATTCCTGAGATTTTGTTGACTTTAGATCTTTCGGTTCACTTGTAGTCTCGACATTTTGGGCATCTTGAAGAGCACTAAGCATAATATCCAACTTAAGGACAATGTGACTCCTAAGTTCTCCAACTCGGCCAATAATTATTTCCTTTTCCCAACCCAAAGTTCTAATTTTATCAAGTAAGGAAACTAATTGGTCTCCATTACTACTCAGGGAAACTAATAAAGGATCGACTACCTGTGATATGATTGATAAGTGCTCCTTATACTTTTTATCAATATCTTCGGTGAACTTTTTCAAAGATAAGCATGACTTGTAGATATTCCCTCCTTTTGATAAGATACCCTTCATGCTTTTCATATAATCATCTAATGTGGCTCGGACATCAATAATCATCCTCTTCAAGGTTCAGATCCTCTTGGCATTAAACTCATTTCTGACCTTTACCTCAACAAATTTTTCAAAATATTCAAAATGTATATCAATAGAGTTAATCAAATGATCAAATGATCAAATGGGGTGTCAAATGAATCCTTTTGAAATGATGGCATAAGCTTTTCCAAAATACCAAATGCCATGGTTAGCAGCAAGTTTTCCTATGTGTGAGACTTCAAAAAATCCTCACTAGCCTTTTCTTGACCGAATGATGCAAGTTGAGACTTTTGGATGGGAGACAAAGAGGCAAGATTGATCGGACCTTGAATAAATTCAAGGTCATCTATGATCTACTTACCTTTCACCACCTCTCTAGTGTCTTTTCCTTTAGATTCTACTTCAACCTTAACCTCCACCTTCTTCGATTCTACATTCTTCTTTGTATATGCTTCCTTCTCAGGTACTAGAGGGTTGTCTACATCAACCAGAGGATTATCACCCTTATCCCTATCCTCATCCATTTTTCCTGCATCCTCTTTACCCTTATCTATAGTATCACCATCTCTAACTCCTTCTGGATCAAGTGTCTATACTTTTGGAACATCAACTTCTACTGGAATAGAAGGAATATCATCTTTTCCTTGCTCATCTTGTGAATGTATATTTTTTGTTTCTAGATGAGTGTCATCTTGTTCATTTTTTGCATTAACCTCATACTGGTTCAATAGAAAAACTTTTCTCAAAATTTTCTTGGTATCTTTAACAACTTCATCAAATTTTCCAATCATTATTTTTTTCACTTTGGTTTTACTCTAGAATTCATTCTTGGCTAACCCAAGAACTATAGCTATCTCCTCATTAGATATTACGGAGCATAAGTTAACTAATACATATTCTTTCAATCTTTCATCTTCTTCTCTAGCTGTCTCTCTTCTCATATCCAAAACTTTGTACAGACTCTTCGGAATCTTAGACATTAATTCAATAAGGGCTTTTATATATACATATAAATATTCTACTATAGGTTCTTCTAATGTTCTTTTTCCATTCTCATCAAAATTTTCATACCATTCTGATAATGGCTTCATGTTACCATTCTTAACTACTTCATTTATAATCCAATCTAATGCTACAGGGGGATCAACAATAAATTTTCCTTATTTTATTACCTCATCAAGCTCAAATTAATTTTTTTTCTTCCTTGGCCTTACTCTATCAGATGGTTTCTCCTTGGCAACTGTGGTGACCTTAGCTTCTTTTTCCTTCACCTCTTTGACTGCTTCATCTGATTTGGTTTATTCATCATCTACAGTCACAAATCTGACTATCTTCCTTTTCTTCTCACCACCACCAGATGGTTGGATTGATGATTTTGGTTTTCTTGTAGGTTTCGCAAAACCGAAGGAGGGAGTAGTGCTTCTGGACTACCTAAGCTTAGGATTAGATGCTTCTATTTTAGCCTTCTTCTCCACCTTAATAGTTTGCTCCTCAGAGAGGATATTCTTCTCTCTTTCTTCTTGAACTACCTTCTTGGTTATTCCCATTCTCTCTACAAGAGCCTCAACTTATTTTTGAACTTTTTTATGTATCACCAGTTTCTTGAATTGTTGATGTAGCTTTAAACTTTTTTCTACATAAGTCCCAAATCTTTTCTCCTTGGGATCAAGCAATTTTCTCAGCATGTGTTGTGCATAAATATCCAATATTTGTTCTTCCACCTCATAACCCGTTGGCATAATCCATACCTTTCGGGGCTCTACAACTTCCATTAGGCACTAGTCGGTATCCACCATAAAATATATTGTGTCTTGATATTTTTTAACTATGTACTTAGGGATTCTTTCCATCTCATGCATTTCCTACTATAAATTCTTGAAGTAACCCCAGAGGTTTGCATTCCGTACTTTGGTGTCATCAGAGTTGTATAAGTATTCTGGGATTTGCACACCTACTAGTCTATCAAATGCCCACTGCACTAGCCCAACACTCAGAATCTCATTCATAAAGTAAAAAAATAAACATAGAAGTAGGGTACCATACTTGAAAGGGTGCTTCTTATTCTCCTTTATCTTCTTCAAATTATTCATAAGCTCACTTTAGAGCAACTCACAAAGATCATATGTCTTGTTTTCTCCCATCATCTCATAAGCGACATATATTGCAGTATCGGAAATATAATTCTCCCTCCTAGAGTAGTTAATCTTGTATCGTATCAAAATAGAGGAAAATTTGATATCGTGCTCGAGGATTTCATTGATAGTCATTGCCCATTTGTTAATTTTTTATCTGGTTGTATTTGTCACAATATCACTCTTTGTAGCCTTCAAAGATGGCAGTTCTCTGAATGCACATAGACCTATCACAACTTGATTAACGGTCTTCATGATCTTGTGGGGCTTCTTCAACCACATGAATTTGTCATGCACTCAACTTAATATGTACCAGATCTACTTAGGTTCATAGAACATTGGAAATTTAACAAACTGCATAAAACCCTCATCTTCCAACCCTTTAAATTCTGGTTTCAACTTCAAAATTTCATCAGACAATTGATTGTTGTAGAGATTCAGCATGCTTGAGATTCCCAATTTCTTAATGGGATAATGTGTATAAACTCTTATGTTTTCAATGTGTAAAATTTCGTAGGGTACCGATGAAAACGTACTCTTGGGATCATCTTCCCTAGAAATGAAAGGATGATTCTTAAAATTCAGTCGTGCATGCTCAATGATATCAACAAAAAGAGGGGCAATTTTACCAGATGCAACCATTTTGTAAATTCACAAATTTCAAACTTGACAAGTTCTACCAATAAATACCTTGATCACCAAACTAGAGTTTCTTGCCAAATCGCTTGAGAAATTTTCTTTCATGCTTTGATAGCTGAAAATCTTTCTTGCAGAGATCTCCAAACTTCTTCTCTTCAAATACAAAGTCATAAATGAAGTGGTAAAGTCACTTTTTATCCACCACAAACCTAATTTTACATTGTAATAAATTCATTTTTCCCTAATACTTTCAGATACTCTATTTTGCAACATAAATCTTCTACGGACCTTCAACTGATTGAATTCTTCCATAAATCCATCAAAGACATCTGTGATCATCGCATACACCTTCTACAACCTACCTTAATTAGGCATAGATATCAAAGAGGGGGGGTTTGTAGGATTTTCATGATAGAATCACCAAGGCAGGATGCCTTAGCTTAGTTCCCAGATGTAGTTCCAACACCAGAATCAAGTGCAGATCCACCTCTTGCTTCTAAATCACACTTCTTAACCCATGTCTTCTTCATTGAATCTCTGATCTCATCGAATTTTTCTTTTCCTTTCTCATATAGCTTCACATTCTTATTCTTATCTTTCAGACCTCTCTTGTTGCTTCTACAATACTTTGCAATGTGATCGAATTTGTTGCAAGCATAGAAAATAATATTTCCTTGGATAGTCCTATTATTCATTTGATTTCCTCTTGATCTGCACTGATTAGAAACATGTCCAAACCTACCACATGCATAACATCTAACATTTCTTCTATTTGAAAAGTTATTCATCACACTTTTGTATTCATTAACCTTATGACCATACTAATTGCATTTGAAACATTGACCAGAGAAATATGGACCATTATTGTTCATCCTATTTATACATTGACTAGCCATATGACCAAATTTATTACAAACAAAATTATTACCTTTGAACTTATGAGCACTAGGTTGCCTTACCAGAGGCCTTGTTGAGTTGTTCTTCTGATATGTTGATTTAGAGCTTTCACCTTTCTCAAATCTAAGAACTTGTGTATCATTTGGATTCTTTTAGCTTGCAAGTATCTCATCTAGCCTAGCTAAATTGATCTGGAACTTCTCCTTGTACTCATTTGTAGCATCAAGATCAAACTTAAGAAGAAGGATTTGCTTTCCAAGTTCTTCCCCATGTTCTCTAGCATCTTGCAGATCAATCTTCACTTTTCCATTCTCATGTTCAAATCTGCAACATTCTTCACATTTGTCTTTCAGGGACTTAGCAAGATTTTCCTCACTCTTTTTCCTTTCTTCAATCTCCTTTGTCAGTTTCATCACTATAGATTCCTTCTCATTCTTCTGGACTACATTAGCTCTATAAAAAAATTCACATTCTTCTATCTTATCCTTCAGAGAATGATCATCAATGCTTTGGTTTTCTTTCTCCTTGAGCTGATCAACAAGTTCCTTTCTCTTTTCCTTGGACCTACTCAACTTCTCCTTCAATGTCTGAATGAAATTTTCAGCATCCTTCATATTTTCTTTGATTTACTGGACCTCAGCTTGCGCTTGATCAATATCTTCAAGTACCACAATAAGTTGTTGTCTAACACTACCAAAATCGATTCATTCTTCTTCCTGGATCCACCCCAAGTTGTTAGGATTCTTTCAAGGAACTGGGCTCTGATACCAATTATTAGAATCAAGGAACATTGAGAGGGGGGTTGAATCAGTGTTCTGTAATTTTTTAACATTCTTATTTTGTCCCTTAAACCACTTAATGAAAATGAATAAAAGTAGAGTATAGAAACACAAAGCTAATAACCACAACACCATAACACCGGGATTTTTTACGTGGAAACCCAGTTAAGGGAAAAACAAAAGTGGGATTGAGACCCACAATATTAACATATGTTTTTAGAAGTATAATAATATTACATAAGGGGAATGCACATGCATTCATGCACACTGTCTAGAGCTCACTACACAAATTACAATAAGAGCTACTACCCCGAAAGGAACACTACCTTACAAAGTTATTACAAATAATAATTGGAATGTTTGAACTAATAAACAACATCTACATATTTCACAAATAGTTTCGATTAAGAACAAAACACTTTATCTTACTTTTCCCTCCTATACTACTTTGTTTTGATATTCTGCATCATCTCAGAGCACAAATCCTTCATATACACACTTGAATCTGCACACAGTCACTCATACACACTTCACACATAACCACCCATATAAAAAATAGTCAAATCAACTGGTCTTATATATCTACAACATCAATTTAGATCTTCTTCCTATCGACTTCAAGAACACGACATAAAAGATGAAACGTGTACACCAAGTTGGCTCAATCCAATCCAAAACAACCATGCGGACCAAAAACAATTATCCACGCGCTTCCCACACGTCAGATCATCATCCTCGAACACAAAAATAATCACCAAAACTGATCCATGAGATCCACACAATGAATAACCACACGTTAGTGCTGATGAACATTGCTCTACCTGAAAACCTATACATTGGATCTTCCAGCCTACTTAGAATTCATCACCGGAGGCCAAAAACCTAGAATAAGGTATATTACACATCCATAATGCTTCTTCGAGATCAGAAAAACTAAATTCTTTGTACAAAAAATGATCCACCAACCAAAACATTGTACACTTTGTTGGATGTCCTATTCTTCTCATCGGACCTCACCAGACCTCCATCAGTCTTTTGGTATAAATGAATTATGATCTGCAACTTAAATATCTTACTCCAATTTCCATCAATGACAACATCTAAACATCAATGTAATTTCTCTTGCCAACAATTTATTGCTATCAAGGAAGATTATCCTAAGCCTTTTGATTCTACTAGTTGCATGTATGTGGAAAGAGACTTGGCTGCACAAGTTGAAGAAAAAGATAAATGGGTGATTGACAAAAAAATGCTCTCATCATATGATAGGTGATAAGAGTAATTTTGTGAGCTTGGAAAAGTATGATGGTGGTGTTAGATTTGTTGATGACAAAGTTGGTATAATCCATGGAAAAGGATCCATTTCTCTTGATGATAAGCACAATACTGATGATGTCTTATATGTAGAAGGTCTAAAGCATAATATTTTGTGTATTGGATAGATGGTTGACAAGGGATAAGATCATCTATTAAATAATGGCAAGTGCAGAATCCTGGGTAGTACCGATATTGACATTGCATCAGGTACAAAGACTAAAGGTAATATCTTTGATTTGAATAGTGCTAGTAAATGGTGTTTGATTACTCAGATTGATGAAATTTGGTTATGACATAGGAGAATGTGTCATGTCAATATTGATAGCATGATTAAGATAAGTTCTACTCAAGTGGTGAGAGATCTTCCTAATTTCATGAAACCTAATAACTCTATATACAAGGAATGTCAGTTAGGGAAGCTAACCAGAGTTTCAATCAAGAGTAAAAAGCATTTTTCTAATGGATTATTAGATCTTGTGCATACTAACTTATGTGGTCCATCTAGAGTTAGAAGCTTGTAAGGTGATAGATATTTCATGTTTCTTATTGATGACTATTCTAGGATGATGTGGGTTACTTTTTTGATGGAGAAGTCTGAAGCTTTACATAAGTTCAAAATTTTCAAAGCCATGGGTGAGACAGAAACAGGTCTGAAGCTGAAGTGTGAGATCAGACAGAGGTGGAATATTCATTTCTGGTAAGTTTAATTCATATTGTGAAGAGCATGGGATAAAGAGACAATTATCTTCTCCAAGAACCCCTCAACAAAATGGAGTGGTGGAAGAAAGAACATAACTATTCAGGAAGCTGCTAGAACCATGATGATTGAAGGAAATGTTTCATATGTTTATTGGAGAGAAGTTGTGAGTACTGTTGTTTACACTCTTAACTGAGTATATATCAAAGGTGATAGTGGTAAGAATCCTTATGAGTTATGGTTTGGTCATGCCCCCACTATTAGATATTTTAGAATTTTTGGAAGTAAATTCTATATCAGAAGAGATGAATATTTAGAGAAATTTGATGCTAGATGTCATGAAGGAATCTTTCTTGGTTATTCTACTAAAAGAAAAGCCTATTGGTGTTATAATAAGAGATTGAGAATATGGTAGATAGTGTGAATATCAAAGTTAATGAAGGAAATGAGTATCAATCTAGATCCTCTGGATATGATTTAGATGATCAGGAAATCAATTCAAGCAATGGGACTTAGAATCAAAATCAAATTCAGATTGCTTTGATGAATCTAGTGAATCAAGGTGAAGGATCTAGTGGAACTGGAGAAGAAAGAACACAAGAACATGAAGTTCAAGAAAATCCAAAGACTCTCAGGTATGTAAGGTTGAATAATTCAGAGAATTAGATTATAGGAGATAAGAATAAAGGTGTTTAGACTAGGAGAATAATTGCAGAAGATCAATTTGAGTATTGTTTGATTTCTAAGATTGAACCTAAGGATTTTAATGAAGCTTTTAAATATGAACATTGGATAAAAGCTATGGAATAAGAATTGAAACAGATTGAAAAGAAAAACACATGGGAACTTGTTCGTAGACCTAAGGATAAAAATTTAATTGAAATCAAATGGGTCTTTCAAAACAAATTGAATGAGCAAGGTGAAGTTGTCAGGAATAAGGCAAGACTTGTTTGTAAAGGTTATTCTCAGATGGAAGGAATGAATTTTGAGGAGACATTTTCTCTACTAGAAAGAATTGAAGTTGTAATATTATTTCTTGCTTATGCTTCTTACAAAGAATTCAAAGTCTATTAGATGGGTGTCAAGACAACATTTCTAAATGGTGAGTTGGAAGAAGAGGTATACATTGAGCAACAAGATGGATTCCAATTGACTGATGAAAAAGATATGGTCTGTCGGTTGAGTAAAACATTGTATGGATTAAAGCAAGCCCCAAGATCATGGCATGCCAGATTGGACAAGTATTTGTTGAAGCTAGGATTCGATAAAGGTAATGTTGATATTAATCTATATTTCAAGACGAATTATGATAACATTTTAATTGTTGAAGTTTTTGTTGATGATATTATTTTTGGAGGAAATGATAGTTTGTGTAAGAAGTTTTCTAATGATATGTAGAATGAATTTGAGATGTCTATGATTGGTGAAATGAATTCTTTCTAGGATTGCAAATTACTCAATCAAATAAAGGTATTTTCATATCTCAACCCAAGTGTGTGACAAAATTGTTGAAGAAGTTTGGATTAGATGATTCAAATCTAGTTGGTACACCTATATTGACTGGATACAAGTTAATCAAGGATGATGATTACCCGAAGGCAAATTATACAAGATATAGATCAATGATTGGTAGATTATTATATTTAACTCAAACTAGACCTGATATCATGAATGTTGTTTGTCTTGTTACTAGATTTCAAGTTGATCCTAAGGAATCTCATGTTGTTGCTATGAAAAGAATCTTCAGATATTGGAAGGACACAATTGATTTTGGTTTGTGGTATCCTAAAGATGATGATTTTACCTTGAGCTCTTTTACTGATGTTGATTGGGCAGATGATGTTGATGACCAGAAGAGTACTAGTGGTGGTGCATTTTTCTTAGGAAAAATATTAGTTGCATGGTTGAATAAAAAGAAGAATTCCATTTCCTTATCTACTACAAAGGCATAATATATTGCTATTGCTAGCAATTGTACCCAAGCGGTTTGGATGAAGTAGATGTTGAAGGATATTAGAGTTATATATGATGAGCCTATTGCTATATATTGTGATGATTCAAGTGCTATTAATATTTCTAAGAATCTAATGTTGCATTCAAAGACCAAGCATATATCTATTAAGTTTCATGTTTTGAGAGAAAAGGTAAATAAGAAGGGAATCAGACTGGAGTATGTATACATAAAGGAATAAATTATAGATATCTTCATGAAGCCTTTTTCTAAGGATACTTTTGAGTATCTCAGAGAGAAGCTAGGGGTGATTGCCCCTCCTGATTTGAACTAAGGAGCATTTGGTTTGCATAAGTTCGGTGCATTTTACAGTCATATTTTTGTGATCCGCATTGATGAGGTGGTTTCTACTCAAGGGGAGTAATTAGATGTTGAGACTTTGTGTGAGTTTTGAGGTGAAAATATGTGCCTTTTCCATTGATGTCAAAGGGGGAGAGAATCATGTGAAAAACTATTTATGGAAGAGAATCTTATGTATGGTCAAAGGGGGAACTATTTATCCTTCTTTATATTTTAGGGGAGAGAATATTTTCTTTGTCATCAATTGTTTTTCACATCATATGTTGCCATCATTGCAAAAGGGGGAGATTTTTGGGATAATGTGTAAATATGTGTTTGGATTGACTGAATGGTGTGTTGTCATTGATGTCAACATATTCCTCTATATGTTCCAGTGTTGCAGTCAGATTAAGTGAGTTGGTTTGGCCAGTGTATTGTAGATGAGTTGTTGTAGATTAAAGGGTTTTGAGATAAGTATCTTAAGTTTCAGTGGTTCACATGGAGATTTGATCGAGTTATGAGATCCGATATGTAATTCCCGCCAAAATACCCTAGAGAAAATACCTAATCTAACTAACAAATAGAGATAATTTTTTTTATTAAACATCTGCTAATGCATCAAATTATGCTTCAAATAATCATACACATTAATCATATCATAACATGAATTCATAAAAAACTTAAACATAATCATATTCATAACATCATATTACAGAAGTGGAATAACAATACATCTCACTAACAATAATTCCCTAGGGTATCTTAATGCCATTACTTAAGTAACAATAACACATAAACATATACATAGTCATGAAACCATTAACATCCATTACATTTATTTTCCTACTCAATTACTTTCTTCCTAACATGAGTACTATGAACTATCAATGCAAATCCTACATATTCCCATTAACTCTTGAATTCATTTTAAGGAACCAAACCAAATGTTCCTATTTCCCCTTTTCAAAACCATTTAACATTATATCATATTTTCCATGTTAATCTAATTATTTTACTTTAAGTTAACCCTACGTACCTACAACCCACTCATCCATATTCATACTCAAGAGGAAACCAATATTAAGAACATATACCATAAAAGTAATATGTTCATTTAGCATTCTCTTTGCATCCATAGATACAAATAAGATATTCTAATAATGTTACTCATTCATTCATTGTTTCCTTCCAATCCCAAATTGCATATATAATGAATATCCAATTACGACATAAGTGTTACAATGATTACAAAAATCATAACCTATTACATTACATCATGACCACAACCTACTAGAAGTCCTATCACATATGCTTATAAGATATATAAACATGATACATAGTCTCCTTACAATTACATGATTCCTCATGACATAAGATTCATAACTACAACCTCAATTACATAGAATAATCTTCAAGAATCCATCCACATGAAGAGAAGATAATAATACACGTCCACGCATGCTAGCTTCTAATAAATAACATCCCAATTGAAGAAGGCAATGTGGAACCAATAACGAACCAACCCTTGTGCTAGGAGATGACACAAGGTTCCAAATAACACTATAGACCTAGGCTGACACCTAATAACCAAAGGACAAGAACTCACAATCATATAAAAGCAACCACGTAAGATTACACCAAAACACAACGCAAGGCAAAATCAAAATCCAATAAACTCCCAAAGGCATACCAAACAATCAAGGCATAAGGATCATGGACACATGTAAGGAAAGAGTGTGCCTCATGTGGAATCCACTTCAACTTTGGAGCTAAAAAAGGGAGGTTATTTTACTACTCCAATAGTCTTCCCAACCATAGATCCCAAAACCATCTCCCTAGGACCTGCCATTGGGGCATACAACTCAAATTCATTATCTTGATTAAATGAATCCCACTTACCCAATCCAATAAACAATTTATTAAAGTTATCACTTGCAATTAAACATAAACACTCTATGTGGTTCCATGATAGGTCTATACCCTAAGAATCCTTACAAGGAACCTCTTAGAAGTATATTGCTCATAACCCTGGTCCTACACATGCAAGAGCCCACCCTCCCTAATTATGGACCAATACCTTAGGGTGAAACATAAACCACATCAATATTACAATAACATCATGAAGGCTCTCCATGAAAATAATATGACAACAACACTAGTACATTTGGAGCAGTTTTTCGATGACAGTTTGTCAGAACTTAGACAACTAAACGTCGGAATTCAGACATATTCGGGGAGAAAATCTTCGTCACTATTTTTTCATCAGTGATTTTGATGACAAGATTCACGTCGAAATTCTGATTCCACCACATCGGAAATTTCTATGTACCTAGGACATGTTTTTGACAAGGAGACATCAAAATTCTGACCTCGTTGCATCTTTTATCATTGTAACCTTTGTCGATGACCCTTTATCGTCATAACCTTTTTCGATGCATTTTACTTTTGCCAAATTCCATCAAGATAAGTCTTACTGATAGCCTCATCGACTATTGGCAAGACATGATTTCTCCATTTCCGCTAGTGTGTGTTCTGTCGATGGACCATCTTCAAGGAGATGCCAGAATTTTGATGATTATGATGATAGTCGAGGCTACATCTTGCAATGTTTTTGTCATCGTAGGTATGGCAACATCATCAGTTTTCTTGTGGTGTTCGTCAAAATTTACAACCTTCCCCAACATTTAAAAAAAAATCCCGACTTCCTTTGTCTACACCGATGACCATTTATCGCCCTAACCTTTGTCGATGCATATTAATTTTTGCCAGTGTCCATCAAGATGTCATGCCCAAAATTTAGGGCAAAATCGGAACAATTTTTTTTTTTAAAAAAAATACTTAATTTAATTAATAAGCACACTCTTGCGACAAGCGTTAGAGAAAATTCCATTAATAAATTCGAGCTCCTTCCGAAACGAACGAAGCATCGACAATCAGTTATATTCTAATTGCGGAATAACCTACTGGTTTAAATTTTATCTCCAAAAGATATTTAATTAATAGTTTTATTAAATTAATCATACTAAAAATATTAGGAGAGATATTTTAAAATTTATTTCCCACTATGACTATATAGTATTAGCAATTTTAATTAATTTCTTCTTTATAATTTTCTTCCATATCTATATTGTGTACATATAAAAAGTACATATATACATATAGATCATGCATATATTTTGTATATCAATAATTTAATTTCTTAAATCAATTAAACTCAAAAAAAAACATACATATATATTCATATATATATTCCCATATAGATATATATGGAAACATATATATTATTATATATATATTCTACATATATTCCAATATTTTAATCCTAACCTCCTAAATCCATTTCAACTTTCTAAATATTATCACTTAATTTCCTCAACCCTAATTAGGGTTCTAAATTCTTATTTAACCATTACCCAAATCCAAATTACATGTTTATTTTTTTTTTATTTTAAAAACTAAACTTCCCTAGTCGCTATCGGGCTAGGGTTTTAACCCCTTTTTTTTTTAGCAGGTAAAGATTCATGCTGGGCCGAAGACCTTACGGCGGCCATGTCCGAAATTACTTGCAGGTCGCAGAGGTTCCAAGTGGTGGCTGGCCGCGCGCACCACTGTGTGAGCGCACAGTGGTGCCGCGGCACCACTGTGTACCCACACAGTGGGCGCCGCTGGCGGCACCACTGTGTGGCCACACAGTGGCGGCCGCGGCCGTCCAGTGTGTGCCCACACAGTGGGAGCCGCAAGCGGCTCCACTGTGTGTGCACACAGTGGGCGTCGCGCAGTCGTCCACTGTGCGTACACACAGTGGAGCCCGCGGGGTCTCCAACCTATTTTTTTTTTAAAATTTTTTTTTAAAAAAAATACAATAACATTTAAATATATATATATATATATATATATATATATATTTATATATATGTATATATATATTTATATATATATGGTGTTTACAAAAAAATTAACATGCATAAATAAAATGATAAATTTAATACCCAATAGAGTTTATATACATTTTACAAGAGAACTATTACATGCAAATTTTTAAGCTAATATAATAATGGAAAAGATAACCAAGTTAAATCAAAAATATAAAAAATAAAAAATAAAAAAAAATAAAAATATATATATATATATATATATATATATATATATATATATATATATATATATATATATATATATATATATATATATATATATATATATATATATATATATATATATATATTAATTTAAGTGCATCTATAAAGCAAACTTCTAAATCAAAGTTAACAAAAAAATACAATCTAAAGTATTTCACAAGGATACATTATTCGTTGCTCTTTTTGTAATAAGAAATCCTTTAATATTTCTTTAAATAAAATATTCACATAAAACAACTTTTCTTTCTATCTAAAATACTTAAAAGCTTTCAGCTAAAATAAACTTCTAAATTGACTCAATTAAAAATACAGGTAAAAATCTAAATGAAAACAGATTTTTTTTTTATTTCTTTCATAAAACAAGCAGCTTTACATGCATCACTAATTTGCTTTTCTTTTTCAAATATACTAGAAGTAAAATCAAGCCCTTTCTCTTTCTTTAAAACATCTCTAATATATACTATCAAATATACAGAATGTTTTCTCTGAACAGTCACAATAATAAAACTTCAAATCTATTATTACAAAATTTTCAACTTGCTTCTCCTTTCTTTTGAATGAGGCATTTATTCACAACAACTTTAAAACAATATCTGCAAACTGATTTCAAATATCTTCAATTTCAATCTTCTGAATATCTTTCATGAATTTCTATCCTCTTTCCTCTGGATTTCCTGCATAATAGAAAACACAAAACTGACCACGGAGTGCTCACCTCCCAGCCTAGGCTAACTGGTAGCCACCCCCGAGCTCGGAGAACCAATTCCTAGACGGGTAACAAACAGGCAAACACAAAGAAACACAAAACATACAAACATTATAGACACATTCCCAACCTGGCTTTCACAGCACCACACTCTGGTGGTGAATAATTTCAAAGGGTGGTAGTGGACCAAATACCCTGAGGAGAATTCTGCAAGTATGTAATAACAAGAAGCCACCTCATGGCACAAATAACATATCAAAATCTCAACCCCATAAATTCCTTATGCCCCCCAAAGGCATTCTAGCCTTATAACCCTCCTTATGACCCCCATTGCACAAACAGGCCATGCAGCAAGGGTCACACAAAGATCCCTTGTGATCGCTCTCTAAAGAGAGTCTCTCACTCGAGGGCTGTCACTGCTACCACCCTCAAGATCCTCTTCTCTCCCAAGAGGAAGAGAGATCTTGAGAAAACTCCCAAAACACATTCATTCATAAAACAAAACCAAAAGATTTTCAAACATTCATTTTCAAGAATACAGATTTTCTTATTCAACAACTTTCAGAAATAAACAAAACTAGACATTAAAAGTAAAAAGGAAACCAACCTTATTCTGCCCAAAGGTTATAATGATATCTGAAGAAGAGCTGCCCAATCCACAATTCTTTATTTTTCCTTAATCAATTTCTTTATCCCATAACATTATTTTTCTTCCAAATTTTCTTCCGTCTCCAAAAATGGAGAGTGGGTGATTAACCAGCTATTCCCAAAAATCTTCCTTAAGAAGCTCACTCCCTGAGTTCTCACAGGATTCTAAAAAAAAATCAACAAAAAGAAGGAAGAAAGCAAAAATGCAAAAAGACTTTCCTTCCAAGAGGGAAAATCTGGATTTGATTTTCACTTCAATTTTCAATTTTCGCTCAACTCAAAAAAACCAATTTTTAAAGCATTAAAAAGATCATTATAAAGTAGAAACTTGCCTAAAATTACCCCTAACCCCTAGGTATACCTTATGGGCTTTAGGAAACCCTAATAAACTACCCCTAGGTGTTCATTTAACCCATTTTAAACCCCTCTGAAGTTTATTTTCGGGTCAAACATAAGTTGACCACTCCAAATATTATATTCTCAAAATATCTTTTTGACAACACATTATTTTATTTAAAATTAATTATAATTAACACTTTCCCATCAAGAGACAAAATAAAATATTTAAATTTAAATCCTCACATGTGTCAAGTGACACTAATAAAATACTTTTACGAAAATAAACATGAAATTGTCTCTTGAGGTTTTTTTTTTTTTACACAATAAATTTAAATAACACAAAACACACATGCAGCATATACTGATACGAATAAAATACAACACAAACGGGGTGTTGTCTCTCCAAATAGACAAACCCTGGCTTTACGAACATACTTAAGTCTAGGTTTGATTCTCCGTAATTTTCCATGGTCACATGGTAAATTTCCTGCGCATCTCAATTTACACATTAGTACTCCCAAATATTCATATAAAATATAATTCAATAATACAACAATGCACATCATTACATGCATACAATTTTCATCTGCACAGATTGAATACATCTTTTGTCAAGCAAATTCACATAAACAATTTTTTATCCCAATTCACATAAACTAAACATACATCATAGCTCTATATTCAAAGTAAAGTCTTGCAAATTCATTTACGACATCTATCATTGCAACATCATTCTATCTAATAATCATGTAGTGTTCTATCTCATAAAGCATGTAAGTAAAACATCAATTCATAGCAATGTTATCCAATATCCTGAAATCATAAAAGTTCTAAGTCTCAAAATGCATCAAAACAAAGTATCCATAGTAGTCTAAAATATAACATCCACTGAATGTCAAACTGAGTCGAGGTGAGGCCTCACATCCTCCCCCTCTAGGCATGAACTTCCTCCTGGAGTTCATCAAAGAGGTGAGGGTACTTTGATCTCATACGTGCTGCGTCCTCCCATGAAGCCGTAACCTCATCATAACAATCCCACTGGACCCTAACCTGGTCCAGCTCTCGACCTCGAAGGGCCAATGTCCGGCGTGCCAAAATGCGAATGGGCTCCAAAGCTAGCTACCCGTCCGACTCCACCTGCAAGGCATCCCAATCTAAAAGGTGAGACTCATCATAGATATACTTTCTCAAAACTGAAACATGAAACACATCGTGGATGCGTGACAGGCTAGGTGGCAAAGCTAAACGGTAGGCAACTGGGCCTATCCTCTCCAGAATCTCAAAAGGTCCTACAAAGCGAGGTGTGAGCTTAGAACCCTTTCCGTAATGGATCGGACTCTTATGCGGTCGCACTCTCAAGAAAACTTTGTCTCCAACCAAGTAACTACGATCAATTCTCTTTGCATCGGCATACTTCTTCTGTCTATCCTGAGCCTCTCTGAGACGCTGCCTAATCAAATCCACCTGCTGTTCCATATCTCGAACTAACTCAGGACCAATGGCAACTCTATCCTCTATGCGATCCCAACTCAAGGGCGTCCTGCAAGGCCTGCCGTATAATGCCTGGTAGGGTGGCATCCCCAAAGACGTGTGATGCCCATTGTTATAGGCAAACTCCACTAAGGGAAGATACTCCTCCCATCGGGTCTGATGATCCATGACGTACATATGAAGCATATCTTCTAACACCTGATTGACTCTCTCTGTCTGACCATCTGTCTCCGGGTGATAAGCCGTACTGAAATTGAGCTTTGTGCCCATAGCTGCCTGTAATGACTTCCAAAAGGTAGAAGTAAAAAGAGAATCCCTGTCAGAAATAATCTTGCGGGGTACGCCATGTAGTCTAACAATGTCTCGCAAGAACACCTGTGCTACTGCTGGAGCTGTGAATGTAGTACGAACTGGTGAAAAGTGAGCTACTTTGGTCAACTTGTCAACTGTCACCAAGATAGCATCATGGCGACGAGAAGACATAGGGAGACCAATGATGAAATCCATGGATATAGTATCCCACTTCCACTCTGGTATAGCATGAGACTGAAGCAACCCACCTGGATGGTGGTGCTCCGCCTTTACCCTCTGACACTCGAGACACCGAGCTACTATCTCAGCAATGAGCTGCCGCATTCCCGGCCAATGATACAACTGCCTCAAGTCTGCATGCAACTTCTTAACCCCGGGATGCGCAGCATAAGGAGCTCTATGAGCTTCCGAGACAATGAACTCTCGCAACCCTCTGGAGGAAGGTACATAAATGCGCCCTCTGCGGCGTAATAGTCCATCGGACTCCAAAGAATAATCCACATATTTCCCTTCTAGAGTAACCTGAGAACGCAACACCTGACCAACCTCTGCATACCATCCATCCTCTGACAAGTGCCGAAGTATACGGTCCCTCAAGTCTGTGCCCATGGATATGGTGTAAACCTCATTAGTACTCCCAAATATTCATATAAAATATAATTCAATAATACAACAATGCACATCATTACATGCATACAATTTTCATCTGCACAGATTGAATACATCTTTTGTCAAGCAAATTCACATAAACAATTTTTTATCCCAATTCACATAAACTAAACATACATCATAGCTCTATATTCAAAGTAAAGTCCTGCAAATTCATTTACGACATCTATCATTGCAACATCATTCTATCTAATAATCATGTAGTGTTCTATCTCATAAAGCATGTAAGTAAAACATCAATTCATAGCAATGTTATCCAATATCCTGAAATCATAAAAGTTCTAAGTCTCAAAATGCATCAAAACAAAGTATCCATAGTAGTCTAAAATATAACATCCACTGAATGTCAAACTGAGTCGAGGTGAGGCCTCACACAGGATAAGTCTTACCGATAGCCTCATCGGCTATCGGCGGGACAAGATTTCTCCATTGCCGCTAGTGTGTTCTACCATTGGACTTAAATGATGTATGTTATCCTAATCGCATGCTTCTACTTGTTGGTGTTACCATTGGGTTGAATTTTGCCAATTACAAAGGATTAATATTAGTGAGGTTACAAAGGATTAAGCATAGAAAGTACTTCATTATCAAGAAGATAAAGATGAAATAGCTACAAGAATGCATGAGAAGACTTATCATAAGGAATCATAATAGTAAATGCCAAAAATGTCTTGTAGCCAGTACATAAAGTATTCATAAATAAACATACAAATAGTCATATTGTTGTTTAAAGATACTATCAATGAAGGATATTATAAAGATAGACACCTAGAACTCAGTATGTAGCCATGGATAGCAGTGTAGGGTTAGGTATAGTCCTAGACCTTGTTTAAAGGGAAACATGTGATGGTGCACGTACCTAAGGAAAACTCTACAAAACAGTGAGCAACAAGACTATCAGGAACAATATTTCAGTCTTAGGCATATGCAGCTCAAGGAGATAATGATTAACAAAGAAAGCACTTACAAAGATATATCTAGTCATAAAAGATAATCATCTGAGTTGGAGACATGATAATATTGTAGAACACAAAGTAGAGAGTGCCATCATAAGGCATACACTCCATTTCAAGGCTCCAAACTTAAGGGAAATACAAGGAGATTTCATCAATGCCAATTGTAGTCCATAAAATCCTTCTCAAAGAAAATAAAAGACAAAGTACAGTCGTAGAGAGATAAGAAGATCAAGTCCATCAAAGAAAAATAAGAACTCAAAGGCATTCAAAGATGTAATAGTCATAAGGCATGCACAAAGGCTCACTACAATGGTGATACAGTGTTGTAGACTAGTAATGAGGAGTGAAGAATAGGGATTGTGATAGAAATCATGTTCTAAATACAGAGGCACATGATAGTAAGTTTGAGATTAGACAATGCAACATGGAGATATGATCACCTTCTATGAGAAATGAAAGTGCAGTCATGATAGAATTTTTTAGTAGATTGGACTATCATAAAAATGCACATGGAAATGTCTAAAGGGTGAGAATTTCTGTTAAGTGAACTTCAAGTTAGAATGCAAGTTCTTAGTATCATTCATCAGTTTAGGTATTAGTTTTTAGAGAAAATATGGATTTCTAAGTTCATCATCAATTTGAGGCCTGAAAAGGTGGAGTTTTGAGGACAATTCCAGTAGTTCTACATCAGTTAGAAGCCCCTCATAGGTCATACACAAGACAAGATGGCTTTTAGATAATTTAACAACTAAGTTACTGATTTGGGTACGCATACACATACGAAATCAGGTACGGATTCACGAAATCGGCAAAAAAAATCCTTAGGTATGGGTATGGGTATGTCTGTACACACACACACACACATATATGACATAAAATCTACTCAAATGATATAAAATCAGCTGAGAGAAAATGTAATCTTAAATTTATTTAGTTTATGATAGACTGAAATGAAATCAAAGTAAGCACTCATACAGTGAATTTCATAGATGCAAAAACTAATTTGATTAATGATGCTCAATTAGGTCTTGAAACCCTCAGAAAAATATTAACAATACCAGATCTAGTCATCAAGATAGTAGGATAGAAAAATCTAGTGATAAATAATGCCACTATAACTATTGGAAGATCATAGAGATGATTACTAATCAATATGATAATTAATTGAACAATAACAAATCACTAATAGCAGTTTCACATCCTTATGACAGTATGAAGAAATCAACAAAAATAGAAATAAAGATCAGATTGCACCAATTATGACAGGTTGTGTATTTATGACAATTACAATTTGAATAGTAGTTTGGGTCAAATCACACCCCTTAGTGGGCTCTGATACCATGTTAATTTTAGTAATCAGACTAAGAGTAGATAACATAAACTAAGAATGCAACACATCATAGCATAAGAGCAACACACGAGAATACAACAGTACCCTGGGAAAACCTCCCTCTTGGAGGAAAAACCCAACAACACTATTCAGATTTGATTATATTAATGTCAGTGTAACTAATGACAAGTACACCCACCTAGGGCTTGAGAAAATCAACTTATCTAAATTACAAGATCTGATCAGAACTTGACTAAATCCCAATCACATATAGGCAGTCTCTAGGGCAAATATCCTTTACTCAAAATTTAACACCAAGTAGGGAATACTTGATTAGAGGTCTCCAGAGTTGCAAATTGGATGAACTCACTCAACTGAGATGACATTCGCTGTTGATGTCCAATGTCTAATCATTTCTCTATTGATCACTTGTCTTCCTAAGGATTTCATAGATCTCAAGATATGGTTGATGTCCTTCAATATGTATTTGTTGATCCTTGGATAGATTCGCTGACCACCAAGGAATATTCATTGATATTGCAGAAGGACTCTCTAATCTTCAAGATAATTAGAATCTATGTGAAAGGCTTCAACTTGCCTTGACTTTATATGAGTTACAATGCCTTAACTTTCCTAGGTCGGCCATATGAAAATTCCTGCTGAAATATATTTGTTGAGCCTTGGATAGATTCGCTGACCACCAAGGAATATTCGTTGATATTGCAGAAGCACTCTTTGATCTTCAAGATAATTAGAATCTATGTGAAAGGATTCAACTTCCCTTGAATTTATATGAGTTACAATGCCCTAACTTTGCTAGGTCGACCCTATGAAAATTCCTGCCAAAATATAAACAAATAATTTCATTTTACAAGTTACAAGTATAGGTCGTCACCTATTAACAGGTTACATAATTTTGGTGCCAAGCCATATTTTACATAATGTTTACACATTATACATGCAAGTCACAACATGTTACATATGTATTTCATATAAATTGCCCAAATAGAGCCCAGTCAACATGATGACAAATTGCTACTTCATGAAGTCATGGCCAATGCATAACAAGTATCTAGAGTTTAAATAGATACATCTAGAATCCCATTAGTTACCAGAGCTCAGTTGGATCTGCAAAAAATGGAGTTAGTTGTAGAAGCACTGCAATCCATCATTCAAGATATCAATTCATTGGATCCTTGGCATACTTCTAACTCTAGAGAGTAATGTATTAGGCCTAGTTTTATTTCAAATTATGAAACTAACTTAGCATTTCAACATTAAACCATTAGGATTAGCATCATTTGTGCAAAATCCTAAGCTTATAAAATATTGTCAATTCTTTCATCAAAGAATTTTACTGAGGATTATAGGGAACATAGAAATCCCTCTTAATCCTTAATACAAACTGTGACAACCAAATCTTATGATGATTACATAATATAAGAATACACTAAGGAAAGCAACCATCATAAGTTTTCATAAATCAGAATGAGAAATGCTAATTTTCTTTTCCCTTACTTTTACTTTCTACGAAAAGGATCCATAGCACAATTATTATGAACATGGCACACCTTCAGCCATCTTCTCAAGTGAAGGAATGAGTTGAAATATTGTATAGGCTCTTATGCCTATTCCCAAGCTCCCTTTGAAGCTTAAAGATAATAGTTCAAGACTATCTCGAAGAGAAACATCAATGTTAGAATCAAACATGATTCAACATCCCAATAGAATGAATTAATAATAACATGAAAGTTCATGAGCATGATTCAAATATAAAAGAACTCGTCTCTTTATTGGCTAGTCTTCCACACAATCTCTTTATTGGCTGGTCTTCCACACAATCCACCAACGTTCTTAAGTTGTTCCATTTTCCAATCCATGGATCTTCGATGGCAGTGTGGCCTTTGGCCCTTTCCATCACACAACATCTACCAATAGTCATGCATTTCATCCTGTTTGCATTGATATGTGTTTGTTTTCTCATACAACACGACGTCTTCGAGGGGAGTGTCTATATACAATTTGCACTCAGGTTGTGCCATAGATTGCTAATTCTAAAATCAGAATCACCCTTACCAAAGTTATTGACTGTCAAACATAAATCGATGTGTCTAGGATTATTTTTCTATGTGAATGGAGATGAATTTACAAATAACCTTGTGAATTGGCTTAATTCAAATTGGTGGCTCTCTCTGGTTGATAAATTTGATATAAATTCAATGTTCGAGCCAATATATCCACCGACTTCTCAATGAGAGCAAATTGTACATCGGTAGTCCAAGGAATATGAAGATGCTCATGGTCATCATTAGCTCTTGCTAAATAAGGTTGTTGTGATATAATATGATAAATTTACATAATTCAAATACCTTCAATCATAGTATAAAACTACACTACTTTCTTTAATGGAATGTAAATTGTTTTCCAAATATTGAACAGTTAACAGGAAGATAACCACACCAAAAGAACTGAGAATGTCATATGTTGATCACACCTGATCATATTATTGTATTATTGAATTTCACTTAAATAATGACTGATCAGAAAAGCTAAAATAAGTGTATGTCTTTAGAGAAGCAATATACATAAGCCAGGTTGTATTTCTAGCCAATACGTAAAACTAATCAGAAAGAATACAGAATAATTATGTAAGCACCAACCACTCAATTGAAGAGACACATTGTATAGTTGAGCACAAACATATGATTGATAAATACCAAAATAACTGAGGCCACAAAATCTCCATGTTGGGAGCCCCCACATCATTCTAGTTGAGTAATGTTTGTTCAATAGGTTAGATACTTCTATTCTACATTGTTCTTAGGTTACATCATCAAGAGATTGAACAAATTCTCAAATATATTCATCTCTTATGAAAATAAGGCAGAAACTAATCAAGCATTAAGATTTAATAAATGTTTACTTCAAAATGTAATAGGAAGTGTTCCACATACAAACTAAATATCGTATATGTGCCACGATGAATGAATAGAATCAACAACTATATATTATATGTTTCCAGCTAATGTTCTATACTTCTGAATTAAAAAAAAAATTAAAAAAATAAAATTAAAAATTAAAAAAATTAAAAAAACTCATTTCATTCATCTTTCAATCTTCCTATTTATGCTTTCTACTTTCTGTAATATCCATCAGGATATTCCAACTGATACTGGTAATATTAAGTATCAATAATTTATGACATATTCAGATCAATTCATCAAGGCATCATCAATATTCATATCAATAACATTATTGATATTTGGATCATTGCATATAGAAAATCACATCATGAATTTGGGTTAAGAATAATGTTGTGAGATATGCATAATCAAAGTAGAGAATAACTAAATACCAACTTCCATAACTTGAACTAGGATTAGAACAAATTCTTAACACAAATACGAAGCTTGGACTAGGGTGACAGTTACAAACCCTAGGATGACAATAATACAAACCCCTAATAAAATACAAGGAATACTAGGGTTTGAAGCTAGAAGAAAACAAATGCACAAAATCAACATATGAAAGCACTCTTTGATGAGATAGTTAACAAACAAGAAAACCTTCTGCTCTAGTTAAGACCCCAACTAGGGTTACAAAACAAAGTGCTAAAAGAACTAATACTAATAACAACAAAGAAAACATATACAAATCCTCAAACTAAGCTAACCCTTCTTAACATAAGCAAACAAGTGAGAGTAGAGGAATAAGGACACCTGTATTCTAAGATTTTATTTAAAACCTTCGTACACTTGTTAGGACCCCATCGATGCCCTCAATCTTCAAGCTGTTATGTTGTTGTTGAACAATCTGATATAATCGATTCCTGGGTATTTTGCCAAAGCAGATACCATTAAACAAAGTGAACAAGAGAATGCAAGGAAAGCAAAGGAACTTATAAAAAAATATTGATGATAAGAAAGAAAGGACCAACCTCTTGTACAGTTGTTATCGAGCATCTATCTACAACAATTGTGCCCGCTTCCTCCCAATTTTCGCACCTTGAGCCCGCGTATAATGATGGCACGTAATTACTTTTTTTTTTTTTAAATACCACGTGTTCATCGGAATTTCGACGTGAAATACGAAATCTACACTATCAGAAAAATCCAACCCAATAGTAACACACAAGTAGAATCATGTGATAGAGATAGAATACATCGATGAAGTCTATCGATAGAACGCACACTAGCAACAATGGAGAAATCTTGTATTGTCGATAGCCGATGATGCTATCAGTAAGTTTATCCCGATGGACACTGGCAAAAGTAAAACACATCGGAAAGGGTTATGATGATAAAGGGTCAAAGCTTATGCTAAGGAAAAATAACATATCAAAAGGAGCTACGCTAAGGGAAAAGACATTGGGGAACTCATGCCCATTGCCTGAATACATTTTAAGCTATCTCGATGCCCAATGAGACTAGCAGGATAACTCGCACTGACCAGCAAGAAGAGAGGTCATCGACTTATGTTATCCCGATGAGTAAGAAGAAATATAGAGGCTATGAAAATCATCGGACCAATATATGCCAATCAACAGGTAAACATGTTTGTTGGAATTCAGACGTGAAATACAAAATCTGCACTATCAGTAAAATTTGACCCGATAGTAACACACAAGTAGAAGCATGTGATCGGGATAGAATACGTTGATGAAGTCTATCGACAGAAAACACACTAGCGGCAATGGAGAAATATTGTATTGCCAATAGCCGATGATGCTATAAGTAAGACTTATCCCAATGGATACTAGAAAAAGTAAAATGCATTGGCAAAGGTTACAACGATAAAGGGTCAAAGCTTATGCTGAGGAGACATAACTTATCAGGAGGAGCTACACCAAGGGAAAAGACATTAGGGAAATTATGCCCATCGCCTTAATACATTTTAAGCTATCCCGATGCCCGATGAGACTAGTAGGATAACTCGCACCGATCAGAAAGAAAATAGGTCATCGGCTTATGTTATCCCGATGAGTAAGAAGGAATCAAGAGGCTATGAAAATAATCAAGGACCAATATATACCGATCAATAGGTAAACGTGTTCGTCGGAATTCTGACATGAAATACGAAATCTGCACTATCGGCAAAACTCAACCCAATAGTAACACATAAGTAGAAGCATGTGATTGGGATAGAATACACCAATGAAGTCTATTAGCAGAACGCACACTAGTGGCAATGGAGAAATCTTGTATTGCAGATAGCCGATGATGATATCGGTAAGACTTATCCCGATGGAAACTAGAAAAAGTAAAACACATCGGCAAAGGTTAAGACGATAAAGGGTCAAAGCTTATGTTGAGGAGACAACGTATTGGGAGGAGCTACACCGAGGGAAAAGACATCAGGGAAACTATGCCCATCGCCTGAATATATTTTAAGCTATCCCGATGCCTGATGAGACTAGTGGTGTCACAACCCTCCTTTATCACCTTTTTTGTTTTAAATTACAAAACTCTACTTATATTCTTTGGATGAATTATTGAATGAATATTGTAAGGGAATAAAAAAAAAAATAATAATAATAAACCCCACACACATGGAAAATGCATATATATTTTAAATTAGTTACTTAATTTCCCTCACATTAAGGCACATGTTGTAGGAGGAATAAGAAGCTTCTAGAGGCTTCTCCACCTCCTTGCATGTAACTCCTCCCACTAAGCCCAATTAATTTGCATGGAGGCCAAATTGGGAGAGAATCTCATTTTTTTTAATTAGGTAGTGGGAATTTGAAATTTGCTTTATAAAATAGGTACAAGTTTCAAAAGAAAAGCTAGCTATTCCATAAGAAAATTCTGCAATTTCTCCTTTGTAGTCCATTTTTCATTTGCAGCCAAGGTTTTGTTGGGAGGATTTCTCTTCAATTTGGAGGATCAAGGAAGACTCTACACCATTTTTTTTGCAAGCATCCAGGTTCCTTCAAGCTTAGTTTGTGCATCTTGTTCTTGTTGTAGATTAGATTAGATTATTTTATGGAAAAGAAATTCATTCGTGAAATTAGTTTCAGACTTTGATAAGAATTAGATTAAAATGTTTTAAATTGTTTATTCATTGTTTGGATTCTTGATTTTGGAAAATAAATTGTTGATTCATTATTCAGATTTTGATAAAATTTAGTTCAGATTTGGAGTAGATTAAAATGTTTGATAGAAAGAAAAATAAATTTGTTGATTCATTGTTTCAAACTTTGATAAAATTTAGTTTTAAATTTTGGAGTAGAATAGAACAAATTGTTGATTATTAGTTTCAGATTCTTGATAAGGAAGTAGATTAAATTTGCTTGACAAAGAATTAGATTCACTGTTTTTTTTTAAAAAAAAAATAATAATGTAATATTAAATCTAGATCCAGATTTAAATTGTTCCTCTTATTCTTTTTGATTCTTGCTAAGAAGAACCATCTTTCATCTCTCTGGTTATTGTTATCCAAATCTCATTTAAAGAGTATTCTTATTATTATTTTCTTTTTGAAACTCTCTGTGGATTGAACAAAGAGCTCACTGAAATTACCAGTCGAATAAATCCTCCTGGACTCTGAGAATAACCCTGGAAACAAACCAATTTCCTGAGAAGTCTGAGAACAACTCCCTTCCTGTAATGGCTGGATAAATCTTTCTCTCTCTCTCTGTGATTCAGATAAAAATATATATATATACATTAAAAGTCCGGTTTCTGTAAGGAGACAAACCAAGAAATGCTCAGTTATTTTACCTGTTCTTACCTTCTTAAATAAAAATTATCCTTTGTAAAGAATTTGAAACCATATATATATATATATATAAATATATATATATATATATATTTATATATATATATATATATATATATATATATATATATATATATTTATAATCCTAATGTCAATTTACAAATATTAATGTTGCATTATCAATCACTGCATTCGGCACAGACCCCAAAAATATCCGCACGTACGCACAGACCCGAAAATAACCGCGTGTACGCGGAGCGGCGTTACCGAAAACCGGCAGGGTTAGTGGTACCCCCCACTACCCTGCGGTCACTACAAGTGGCCGCAGGGGAGTGGAGGGGACCACGTGGCCCCGCCAACCCCTACGGGCCTGCATATGCAGGACCGCAGGGAGTGACGGGACCCGTGGTCCCCACCCCCTGGTTTTATATATATATTAATAAAACGAGATTGCCGTAGGAATTTTCGATGGAAGTTTTAACATTCGATTTAACATTTAAGTATTTTTGTGTATCGTTTTAAATTAAAATTAAATTAATTTCTTTTTTCATGTACATTTGTTTAGTTAAATTTAATTTCCTTAAAATTAACAAGAGTTGAATTCAATGTATTATTTCAATTCCTTAGAGAAATGAATGGATTATTTGACCCATAATTTTTGGAGATAAGTAAAGTCTCATTATTATTCAATTTGGTCACTCATGAGAAATTTGTAACCTTATAACTAGTTAAGTCTTGCGATAGAGAAAACATTTCTGCATTTTGAATATAAATGACGTTACTTTTGCATTGCATTATGATTAATTCGTATTTTTCATGCAATTACTCGTAAGTTCGCAATTATCATTAACATGCCAATACATGTATTAATCCAATTAATTGTAGAATAATGATATTCTTTGTTCAAATAGTATTTAAGGTTTAAATTATGTACATCCATTTCATAATTATATTCAAGTATGATGTTAGTTTAGAAAACTAAACAAATGGAGTTGGAAAACTAAAACTAGCAGCGTTCGGTATATACGGTGCCTCTGGGTCACGCTTACGGGTAATGCCGTCGTGTTGAACTACTGCACTTAACGCCTAATAAAGCTGCATTAACGACGTCTGTGGCATCGTCCCTATAAATCGTCGGGGAGTAATAAGGGACATTTGGAAGTTAAAAATCCAAGGGGCGGGTAATCCCTCTTGGATCGATAATTTAATAAGATAACTTTCAATTGAATTCCACATCCGTTGAGATAAACCATAGTAAACCCTCTTAAGGATGGTCAAGTTAAGAGCTCTCGTGAAATTTACTTTATTTATTTATTTATTTATTCACCTCGAAGGGATATTGGTGATTGAAATTGGGTGACGCTCATGATAAGAATTAGGTTCTAGTTATTTTGTTTAGGCCACAAGCAATAGGCCATCTTGAGCCTTCGCTTAAGTGCTACCTTCGTGGGTAGCAACCGCAGAGAAACTGTCTGGGACACTGACCCTAGAAAGGGTTGCGTACCCACAAAAATCAGTTTACATCAAACCATAGATTAGAAGATAGAACTACATACCTTACGCCTTGATCCCACACCGAAGTGGGTATGTAGGCAGTCTTGGGACGGAGTTGTCCCTCGTACTCAGGCGTTCGTGGGTGGGGTCTAGGCTTGGTTGAGTAAGAATCCTAATTGAAAGATAAGATAATCAAACTTAATTCAATGCATACTCGGAAGGAATCCCGTATGGATTCGC
The DNA here is from genome assembly GCF_030272615.1 of Cryptomeria japonica. NCBI lineage: Eukaryota > Viridiplantae > Streptophyta > Pinopsida > Cupressales > Cupressaceae > Cryptomeria > Cryptomeria japonica. The sequence goes on along the minus strand of NC_081405.1, from coordinate 532,522,767 downwards.
TTGACTTCCCGAGGCTTAAGCCAAATTCCGAGGCGGAATTCAAGCTTGTGTTATTTTTCTTATTACTCCTAAGGACGACGACCTCGGTGCATTCTTGTTAGAAGAATGTAGTACTTAGTGAGTGGCTCAGGACCCGAATGGTCCCGATGAGTCTAAGTCTCTGGCCAGAGCATCTCCTATCCTGTTTGGATAGATGCCTACCCCGTATGGGTAGATGCCTATCCCGTATTGGATAGATGGAATTTATGTCCCGTATGGACAATTGCCTAACCCGTATGGTTAGAAGCTCATCCCGAATGGATGATTGCCCAATCCTATTTGGATGGATGCCCAGAGTATGCAATTGAATAAAACATAATAAAAGAAAAAAAAAAAAAAATACTCAATTTTGTTGGGTTAATTTTGGTGGGTTATTACAAGTGGGATAACTCGCACCGATCAGCGGGAAGAGAGGTCATTGGCTTATGTTATTTTGATGAGTAAGAAGAAATCAAGAGGCTATGAAAATCATCGAACCAACATATGTCAATCAATAGGTAAAATCCATGAAATTTAAGACGTCGGAATTCCGACGAACACAGGGTATTTTGTGAAGAAAAAAAAACAAATTAATTCGACAAAGCAAAAGAAATATCATATCTCGTTGGAAATGCTCATTGAAAAACCGCTCCAATTTTGATGAGGACTTCCGACGAACACCATTATCGTCAGAATTCCAACGAACATGGGCAAGGTTTAAAAAAAAAAGGAAATTTGACACAAATTGCATTGTAAAATCTGACAAAGCAAAAGAAATCCCATAGTTCATCGGAAATCTTCGTCGGAAAATGCACCAAAATGTACAAGTGCAACAACATCACAAATACGCATTTGAAGCATAACAATGAGCTATAATGCCAACATGCCAAAACAAGAGCCTCCACCATCAAAAGTATAACAATAAGAAAGAGTAAGGAATACACCGTGAGGCACATCCATCCCACTAGAGCTCATATACAATCAACCTCAACAACAAGGCATTCTCCTTCTTGTTGGAGCTAATCAACATATATGCACAAACCTCAACGACAAGGCACAACCATCTTTCCAGAGCATAAACCAATAATAAAATGAGTGACGTTGAACCATAAAATCTCAGAGAAAACTCAAGGCAGTCAAAAAAAGCCTCTGGTACAAGCCAAAATCCAAAAATGCATCACAAACTAACAAATGATCAAAGACCCTTATACAAAGTAGTTTAGCGCATCCACCAATCATATTACCTCATCTGCAGAACATAGTAATGCACTCACATAACATAAAATTGCATCTACTGATCATAATGACACATTGGCCTAACATAATAGTGCATCTTCCTTTCAGAGTGGCGCATATACTAGATTAAACAATGCATACAATATATATTTTAGCACATACAACCAATTTTATAGCGCATATACGACATGGACTAAGAACTCAGAAAAATAGAAATAAAGACTCACAAATGACTCAGAAGATTCATTAAGGCATAAATTATGACTCGAAACCAATCCAAGAGAGACGCAGTGATGAATATATCGCAAGGAACAAGTAAAAATCTCAACAATCAACCAAGGTAAGGACATAAGATTTATTCGCAAATGCCACAAGAACTCGCAGCAACACCCAACATAATAAATAAAAAGTACATAAATATTTAATTCCCCATTCTTAATACATATATTTTAATATTAATTTAACCTTTCTTCAATTATGTTTCCCATCTCCCACAAACAATCTTTTAGCAGACACGAAGAAAACAACTCTTCTCAAAAATCAAAATGCAAGAATGAAAAAAGATCTCCAACCTGGAAGTAGAGTGATGGTAATGCAATCGTAGAAGAGAAAAAATCTAAACTAGCAAGCTTTCGAAAATCCAATCCAACCAAGCAATTCCAACTCCAAACAATTCAAAAATCTAAAAGTTGCAGAAAAATATCCAGAAGCACACACCTGCAAATACTCAAAAAGCCAATAAATAAAATCTCATTCAAAAACTATAGAAGAATCCCAACCAATCAAAATATTATAATAAATTATATTATATACCAACCCCCTTTCAAAAATCGAGGTAAGAATATAAAATAATATTATTTACTTACCCCCAAATCTCAACTAATAAAATAATAGGGTAGGTATGAACATAATATTTAATTACTCAATTAGTAACAAGGGAATTTTATAATAACCGATAATAATAATAAATCAAATGCCAATAAAATAAATCAAAGGAAATATAAATAAATGCTCCAATTAAATATTAAACCGTAAATAATATAAATAAATAAATAAATAATTAAATAATAATATCCTCACAATCACAACTCCCAAGAAGGACAATCATGACAAGGGATAGGTACATAAGTAATAACAAATAAATAAACAATAAATCTAACAACAAGGCAAATAGATAAATTAATTAATCAAAACAATAAATAATTGGATAAACAATAAATAATCCAACAATAAATAAATAAACAATATACAATAAGCAAAATGGATGATAAATAAGTTTACGGACAAGCATAAATACTCAACCAGTACTTAAACAATAAATAAATAAACACTAAATAAATAAAAAATCAAAAGATCAAATAATAAATATTCAATTAAACATTAGACCATAAAAGAATAATAATAATAATATTAAATCATCAATAAAATACAAATTCATGAAATAAACATCAATAAATAATAAATCTCCAATAATAACTATTCACACATTATTATCAAATATTAATGCCATCCATTAATTTAATTTCATACTAAATAAATTATATAAATCGATTAATTATTCATTAATAAATAATTGTAAACTCACAAGCCAACCCGACATAGGGTTGGACAATATACCACATGACGTAGACCAATGACTCAAGCCAAGACACTAACTGATGAGGGTATCAACTTAAGCCTAGAGTGTGTAGAGGGAACTCGTGTCATCTTCAATCAACTTGCCATTGGGATTAAGACACGCTCAAACCTGTGAGACCAGGTGGAGTCGATGTCTAGTCCTACAATCCTGCAACCATCAATAACCACGAGACAACATATGCAATAACATATATATATATCATAAATGATGAGGAAAGTGATAAAGAATTGCAACATCATATCATGCTCGTAATGAGTGATATGACATCATCCCTATCACAAAGGCACTAGAAGACAATCACAATCATTATAACATCACTCAATCATCATCATCATCATGAAATAGGGTTATCATAACCGAGATATCATCGAAATACCATAAGCAATATGATCTATCATGAACCAAAAGCACACATAAGATCATGTAAATCCATCATCATATTAATCCAAGACATGTCAACCATCCATAAGAGTCATCATATATCAACTATCCATATAAATGCCTAGCATCATCCATAAGAATTTGAAATATAGATAAAGACATAAATATAAATCGAAACATCACATAGGATTCCAATCAAGTCTATCGAGGCATAAATCAAAAGATAAGTCAAGGAAGGGACACTACATCCTTTCATAAAGGATGAGTAAGGGAGGGGCACTACACGATATTGTGATTGGTTTTTCAGTTGTTTAGTGATGTCAGTGTTCGGTATTTTGATCTGCATTACTCCGCATTGAAATATCTTGATATGTAGATGTGTGGAATATGTTTGGGACGTTGATGTGTGTCCTCAATTCAAGTAGTTCATGTTTTGGAGGTCCACAAATGAATCTTTTAGGTTGACACTTAGTTTCGTTAGTGTTCTTGAGATCCAGTGTGATGATCCAATTATTCTAGTAATTTGAGTTGGTGTAGATGTTGTTGTGGTAATTCACGTTGCTTGTGGATGTTTCTAGATCATGTACTATTCATGTTGGTGGTCCGCATTGATCATTGTGCATGTTATGGATGATTTTCTTGGTTTGGTGGTATTCTTCATTTTCTTGGTCGATATGATGATTGTGGTGTGTTGTGAATGTTCGAGGCATAATTCTTGGAGGTTTTTCATGTTCAAGATGGTTGTTTAGGTCCATGCTATGTCTTAGTTGACATTGTTTTGGTTCGCATGTGATATTTTGTATTTAATCAACAACTATATCATTATAATTATTTTAGGTGTGGTAAGTCGACCTTGAATAGGTCAATCGATTGATGTCATGAATAAATAAGCATTGTAATCTTGTGAAAGGTAGCAATCAATGCGCAAATAATGTATTAATCATTCAGTAGCAGAGTAGAAGTGTGAAGTAAGTGAGAGTTGTTATGCATGCTTAACCAGAACTGAAACAAGGCATTTGGAAATGCTATTTTTTCAATTCATGAACTTCCGAATGTGATCTGAATATGTTTGTAAGACAGTGAGTCTTCCCAAGGGTTGTAGCCCTCCTTGTTATGTGTTTTGAGCAGTAAGCTCTAGGAAGTGTGCCTAAATGAATGTGCATTCCCCATTGTAACATTTCATATGCTTCTAACAAGGTATCATCATATTGTGGGTAGGTTCCCACTGTGGTTTTTCCCTTGACCGGGTTTTCCACATTAAAAATCTTGGTGTTATGTGTGTTGATCTTGTGTTGTTGTTTCATGCTTTCATTGATAATTATCAGATCTGAATTTAAAGTTAGTTGTTGTAAGTTTTGGTGACAACTGATTCACCCCCCCTCCGCCCCCCGCCCCCCCTCAGTTGTCTGCCCTATTTTCATCAAGCTACGCTTAAGGGAGGGTGTTAGTGTAGGTTTTAATTTTCCTTATGCTACTAGGGAATGTTTAATTTTCCTACACACATTATTAATCTTGATTAGATTATTAGCCAATAGACTTTATTACTGGAGAAAGCCACCAAAATCTCCTATTGTCTTACGCCAAAAATCTACTTGCATGCCCTTGGACGACTAACTTGAGACGAATGATGATGATGATGATGAAGACGACGACGACGACAACGACGAAGAAGATTACATTGATGTAGAATATCATTTCCATCAATACCAATTTCAGAATTCTTCTGAAATTGTCAGTGATTTTGAAGTGTGTGAGACTTTTTCATCATTGTACAGCTTTGGAACGAGATTGATTTCTGTACAATTTGAAGTAAGACGTTCGTAAGACACAATTCAAGCAAGTATTCTCACTATTTGTTGGAAGCATTTTTATTGGTTTGTAGGAAATCCATACCAACTCTTCTATTGACGTTATCAGTATGTTTGGTTATCATACTATGCATCTTCGTTGCAGTCAACAAGCTACGGAAAACATAATATGCTCTGAAATATTTGCAACCATTAGAATACAATTTCCAATAACATAGCCATTCATGATTTATTTAGTGTGATGGTATTTTTCTGTGATAAGCTATAAAGGTGTGGGATAATAATGACGGCCCAAGTCAAAGCGAGGTTGGTGATAAGGCATGCAAGTTTTCCATATAATAGGAGAATTCTACCAGCTCTTCAAATTCATTTGAAATCGTCACTATATAGTTTGCTGATTATTAGTAATATCAAATAATCAATAAGATTTAGTATTGGAGATTTATATGTTTTATTAAATAGTATTTTCTATTATAATTTCTTTTAAAGTATTAAAAAGCATATAATAATTTTAGTTTTATATTGTAAACATTACATATATATAACACCATCAAAATTATTATTTGTAAATTAATAATAAAAAAAATATTTTTTGGGTTTAAATTTTATAATATGTTAAAATAATATAATATTAGATTTCGATGTTTACTTTTTTATTTTCTAAATTAAATGGGTGTATCATTACATGAGTAGAATCTCGGGAAAATGAAAAATTCTTTCATTTTTTTAGAATCATTTCTTAATAGTTCGTGCTTCAACTTCTTATTCTGTTCCATCTTTAGGGAAAATGAATAGCATTGGGAAAGTGAAGAATTCTTGCAATTTTTGGGAATGTGAACTTGTTAATCTATTCTAGGTTTCCAAAAAATTTACATACAATGGGTGTAATAGATCTTTGGATATCGCTTTGGAGTGGTGTTAAAAATATCTTAATGTCTCCTCCTCCTTCATTAAATGATTTTAGGGTTAATCATGAAATATTTGATTTGATCAACCTATAGGATTTGTTCAGATTGTGTGTTCTTCACTCTAGTTGATTGAGTCTTTGTTGTTGAATTCCAGATTTGCCATGGATGTTCTTGTTTTAAGGGCTACCAATCTTGAATTAAAACTAATACTTAGGTTCAATTGGTTTATGAAATGGTCTAATTTGAGATTGAATTCATAATTGCTTTATTAAAAAATATTATAACAACAAAATTGTGTGACATTGTAGCAATCTTAAATGTGATATATTAAACATTGATTTTTTGTTGAATATAGAATTGGTATCCATATTAATATATTTTATCTAATCAATATTAACACCTAAGTATTTTTTGAATGAATTCAAACTTCTTCATTAATTTTTATCTGATTAATAATATATTTATAAATATAGCTTGGGCGATGGGTTTTCTCCACATTGGTCTAGGGTTCAACTCCCTCTCGGATTTAAGAGGGAGAATTGGTTGTGGGATCTGGATTCTCTCCCTAGAGGACTAGTCTCACCTCAGTTCACCCCTTCCTGGCCCCAACTTGACAATAAAAGTAAGCCCAAGGTAAGGCAGGTTGCGTCGCAGGGATACCCCTCGCGTACTATATATATATATATATATATATATATATATACTTTGTGTCATTCTCTATATAATCAATAACTTCTAACTATGAAAAATGTCTAAAATAATCTTTAACAAAATCTAACTATCATTAGAAATAACTTATGAATGTGTCAAAATATTTTATTCCTACATAAAATGAAATTTAAATATTCTTCTAATTATTTTTTAAAAATATAAACATATTTCTTAAATAAATAAAATGTCTTCAAGAAATTTGTTTCATTTTTTCAACATGAAAGAATTCATTCATGAACTAATCAACATGAATTTTTATTTTTTTTAATTTTTTTATATTAATTCTATGTGTATTCTTAATCTTATTAATATAGTAATTTTCTTAATACATAGTTTAACATGTTATTAACAGTCCTAACAAGTTTCTTTGTGTTAAATATGGTATTAGTTGTTCATTAATTTATTTATTTTTTGGTAATTTTTTAATTTTATTTTTTATTCAATAGATTATTTATCATTCATAAAAAATAAAACATAATGATAAATATAATATAATATTCTAATTTATAATATTAATATATATAATTATATTAATATATATAATACTTATATAAAGGTAGAAACTAATTTAGAAAGTTTTGAAAAGACAAGATATAATCGTTTCTAATTTTTAAAATGCTTTAATATGAATTTTTAGAATACTTTCTATTTTTTATATGAATTTATAAACATAGTAAATTGAATTTTAAAATTACTTTTAATAAGATTGTGTTAAACATGAGTTAGAAACTTGTCATAATAGATAAATTAAAATTCTCACATTTATTCTTAATAATTATTATTTGATTATCATTTAATTTTAATATATATGGTTCTATAACGTTTATCATAAATTTATATTAATTCAGAATCATTTCAAAATAGAATATAATTAATAGTTATTTTGAATATTTTTGTGGTGTATGGGCAAATGATAATCTTGAAACTACAAGGAACCTCAAATCTCATCCACACACTATAACCTATAAATAAAAAATCAATCATGTAATTTGAAATAGTTAAAGAATTTTTTTTTGCTTACATTTGTTAAGAAAGGTCTTGTAACATTGCATCCTAATGTCAAACTGTTTATGTATCAAATAATGATCACAAATAAATGTAGTGTTTTACATTCTCAAATTTTCTACCCTCCAAAATATATTGATCTTTCTAATTATTTTATTTTAGAATTTTTTGTTCTAAGATGCATAATATATGTGAAACTATGCACTAGACACACATGTATGAATTAACCATTCACTTCTATCTAGTTATTATAAATAAAAGCAATTTTTACTTCCTAATATTTTTTACCCTTCTCTAATAATGAATCGACAAAAAATTTCTTCAAGCCCAAATAGTTCATCTATATCTTACAATAATTGATGTAACCCTTGTACCCCCTTTTGGTGCAAATGCGAGTGTTATAATGGTTAGTATGAAGACATGTGGCATAATCCTACAATCACATGTTTCATTCACACCCATCTTTGTGGGTAGTTGAATGTCCATCTTCTGGATTTATTTGTCAACTCCAATAACTATTTATTTGTCCTTACTTGAGTTGGCATAACCATGTATTTGGCATTTACCAAGTTGGTAAAACTCCTTCTATTTTGGGCAATTGAGAGTTATTATTCCTCTTGGATTTATTTGCCCATATTTTCTTATATAAACAACCCTCAGCCCCCCTATGCTAAGAAGAGATCACTAGCTCAGTTGATTATGAGTCTAGTTCGGTGTTAGGAGAGTGCAGAGTTTTGATCATCTTTGTATTTTTGTCTTGCTTTCCTTCAGTCACACTGATCTTGGGGGCCTTCAAAGCTAAATCCAATAGCAGCTAGTAGGCCATATTAAGCACTTGTGTACAATAAAAATGCAATTGTTTCTTCACATATCAAACAAGGGTTGCATTGCAACATATTTCTTGCCATACTTGACAAGACAATTTTGTTTGTAAATACAAATGCAATTATGCTTGCTCATATCTGGTACCTATTTTGCACAAATTTTTCATATGTAAATAAAATGAACCAATAATTTAAGGAGAAAATATTCAATAAAATCATGCCTAAATTATGAGATAGGAGAAGTTAGATGTAAAATGTTTTGTCAAAAAAATTAATGTGAGCTCTCAAATACAAATTTTAGAATAGCATGCATTACAAAAATATTTTAAAAGGTTTTATAAGAGTACTCTAGGAATGATCGGTGACTGAATAACTATTAAAAAACCCTAACTATATTGAGTCGAATTAGATGAGTATCAGTGCAAGTTATAAATGTTCACAATTTCAATTCACATAAGACACCCAGGGGACAATCAGAAAAAATAAATAATGTATCACTATCGTTTTGCCGTCTCCTTCATCTCCACATACGGAATCTGATACGACCCACGGTGAAGTCTTAAAGCAGAGGAAAACTGAACGCAAAATGACTCGCCTATTTATGTTCCGGAGCTCAATCCTTTCCCTTGCTCCCCTCCCTCTTTCTCCCTCTTTCTCTCTTTATTTGCAGGAAAGCGAGAGAAGTTTGTCCACAGTCATACTCACTCTAGTGTGTGTGTTTGCAAGTTAAAGGAGAGGCAAGGGAATCTGTGTTTGCCTGTTTAAGACATGGAGAATGGAAATGGTATGGTGGAAAATCTTCCAGTTGCAAATGGTAATCCTCCAGTTGCAAATGGAAATGGTGTGGTGGAACATGAACGTCGTTTAGAATATCTTCTGGTTTCGAGGGTACCTAGATTGGCAATCTCAAGGAGGATACTTACAATTAAAACTATCCCAGATTTCCTCTCACCGAACCATGGGTGAAAACCGTATTTGACCAGTTTGGCCCCATTGAGCGCCTCTTGCAACACGGCCACTACGTCCTTCACGTGCAGTATGTCAGCGACCAGGATGCTACTTCTGCCATTCATACCCTCGACGGCCGTGGTGTCTCTCCTGGTGTCGGCCGTAATGTCTCTCCTGGTGTCCCAGTAATATGGAGTGTCAAACGCACATCTAGGGGATTAGACAATTTATTTGGGTTTTGATAACAAAACAAACAGGTTTTGAAGAGACTCAAACTCTTTTAACACTAAACAATTTATTAGGTTAATCTATTGTTTCTTTTCAATTAAAATAATAATATATATTAAAGTTGACTAATTCAAAATCAGAAATCAGTGCTTTCGTTTTTCCATTGAATCATAATTGTAAGCAAATACATTCACAAAGTTAACAATCTACATTTTTCACATATACATTCACAAAGTTAATTAACAATCTACATGAATAGTTTAATCACATTAGTTGGTTGAAAACATTTATGAATGTTTGATGGTGAGTGGTGGTAAGTGGTTATAGTTCTCAAATGGTTTGCATAGAATAACATTATTTTCAACATTTTCTTTTAATGTTGAGTTAAATTTGTGCCAAACAACATGTTTCAAAATTTTGAAAATTTTAGTGGAAATAGAATTTGGTGAATATATCTACAACTCGATCTTATGTTCTACATTATTTTGTCTTTGTTGTGTTTTTAAAAATAGATCTCAAACAAAATGATGACATTCTTCAATATGCTTTGGAGTAGCATGATGGATTGGATTCTTTTCCAATTGAATTGCATTCATTGTTGGATGTTCTTGTAAATATTCCATCAATTTTTTAATCCATATAATTTCCTACGATGTATTTGGTGAATACTTAAATTTAATATTAGATAAGAAAATAGTATATTACTTTTTACTACTCCACAAAATTGGTCCTCAACCAAGATAGAATATATATCTCAATAAAAAATTTCTTTCATTAGTCTTACTTACATGTTTTGCATTTCTATATCTCATATTTAAGTAGACTATCCAACACTTATATATTCAATTCCAAGTTGACATGTTCCTCAAATGTATTGCAATATTCTCTTTACTTATTTCAAGTAATCAATATGAAGAGCTATCATATATTTAAAAATAACATTGATTGCATATGCAATTTTAAATCTACATATTGTAGCATAAAAAATATTACTCAATAATTATCAATATAAAATACAATCAACTTTCTCAAAATCAAATCTAACACTAGTTTGATTCTGACATTAAAAGATGTAAATGTTGGTTACCAACCAAACATTTTAATTTCGTAAGCACATTGAATGCATATGTAGACTAAGAAAGTAATATCTTTCCTCGCCAAAATTTCATTTCCAAAAATAAATGCATTAATCACAAATCCGTTATATTAAATGCTTCTTTCAAAAGTTATTTAACAAGTAAAATTATTTTAAAACTTCTATAAGTAATTATCAAATCATCAACATATAATGTTGTAATAGGTACAAGATCATTGCAATTTGACATAAAATGATCAAACTTTGACTTGCTCATTTTCTATCCTTAAATTAAAAAGTGTTCATTTGTTTTTTAGTATATAACTCTTAGAGCCTATTTTAGGTAATAAATAGATTTTATCAGCTTGCAAATTAGATGTTCTTTACCATGTTTTTCAGATCCTAGTGGTTATTGCATATAATTTTTTTCATTCAAATTGCCATTAAAATTGTATTTTTTCACATCCATTTGATAAATGTTCCAAACAAAACTGGCTACTAAGACAATAATCGTTCAAAGCATGTAGTTAATTTTGTGGACAGAGAAAAAAATAGTATAATCAATTCCTTATTTTTGTGAAAATTTTGTAGAAGAAACCAATCTTTCCTTCTATATTTATATTTAGATCCATCAAATACAAGTTTATTTTATAAATTCATTTGCAACTAACATTTTTTTTTCTTTTTGGAAGCATGGTATTGTTTTTCATCAAAGAAATTATAACTCTTCTTGCATTGCTAATTCCCAAATAAAATTTCCCTTAACTTCTGGAGTTGATTGTGAATCTTCAACTTTCATGACCTTGAGCAATTAGATCATAGTTAACAATGTGATGTTTAAAATTTTTCTAATAAATTTTTTGAATTCTTATTATTTTCTCTAGAATTTACATTTCTTGCACCTAAATGAGGGTCATTTTGAAAAGATTCATTATTGTAAATAGTAGTAGAAATAGGTTCATGAATATTCTCAACTATGACTTAGTTCACTAGTCCCCAACCTTCTTGAATTTTTCATGTGTCAAGATTAAACTAAAAGGTACACATAAATGAATCATAAGGCATATATTTCTACTTAAGAAAGGATAAGGAATAACAATGTAGATTAAAGTGTAAGCCTAATTAAAAATTATATAGGACTGTTATTTTTTTGTAGTCACATGATTTCCACAGTCCATATTATTATCGTGCACAACTTCTAGTTTAAACTATTTGAAATTATTTTCTTGATGCTTTGAATCAAACTCCATCATCCATCATTAAGAAGAAGAGAGAAAGACAATAGAAAATAATAGAATGATATTTAGCAAACCAATTCGTATAAAAGTAGAGGGTGAGGGGGAATGTGGACAAAAGTGGTACCAGAGAGAGGAAAAAAAAGTAACCAAATAACATGCGCATGGACACACACAGATAATGCTTTAAAAAATGGAAAAAAAAGAGATGAAATTAATATAGTAAAATAGGAGGATAAATCAATATAAAATTACTTACAATTAAATGTAGGGTAAATTAAAAAATAAACATCATAATAAAATTATAACTAAAAGTTACGAGCACAAGATAAATTAGCTTAATTAATAAAAACCAAGAAATACTAAATATACAATGACACACATAATAAGGCTTAAAGAATAAAATAAAATAGAAAAAATAATAATGAGAAAGAAGAGATAGGATTGTGAAAAGTATATATATATATATATATATATATATATATATATATATATATATATATATATATATATATATATATATATATATATATATATATATATATATATATAATTATAATTAGTTAAATAGCTAATTTTACCTTGGTACTTGCATCAACTCTAATAATCACCAAACCACATGGGTTAAGAGAGGTAAATAACTCCAATCACTAGTTTCAATTACACTTTTTTTAGCATTTTGAATTTATGGATAGGAACAAAATATAGTTACATTATTTATCCATTTAGCAATCATAATTAAATCAAATGTTTTAAGAAAAATATCATTATTTCCTCAACATAAGATATATGAAAAAATGATAATTTTCTATTTAGATGAAATAAAGAGAATAACAATTTAAAGTTTCTATTGTTTTCATATTATAGAAAAATTTGTAACTAGTATACCTATTTTAGAAGAATATAAGTAAAATATGCCAAAAGATATCATATTTGTTTATTATTTCACTTAAAAAATTATTATATTATATGATATTGTAATTAATATTAAAATATTATTAAGATATGATTATATTATTATGTTTTGACATATTATTATTTTTACATTACCAAATTATTATTACCATATTTTTATTTTTATTTTTATTTTCCTTCTTATCTATATTGTTTTTTTAAAGTGCACTTTATGTAGGGACACTTTTAATGCCCCATAATTAATAATATTAGACTGAGATAATTACGAAGTTAATGATTTCATGATAAAGATAGATAAATTGATTATCAATTAAACCTGATAGTTGAGAGGTGGAAGTGAAGATATAATTATTTTATTAAATAATTAAGAATTAGTTAATTGAGTGCATAATAAATTAAATAAAATAATAAAATAATAAGAAAATGTTTGTTGTTTTTCATACATTTAAGTGTCACAAACATTCCAAATTAGCTAGTTCTATTTTTTATTGATGGACGTTTTTTCATGCAAATATGAGCATAATATGCCTAGGTTTCTATAAGCATAAAAGTGTTATCTCTCAAGTTTGACTAGGCTAATTTAGATTCATAAAGAAGTCATAATATTAAACTGTTATTTTACCAAAATTGAACTAATAAGGATGCATTCAAAAGCAATGTAAGATTATAAAATTAGTAACAATAAAGTTAATGGTCAATAAGTTTTATTCTTATATAAAAAAAATTCTTAGCAAATTGATTACATAATATACAATTATATTCATATTCAAATGTCTTGCATTCTTTGGCTAAGGACAATTTATTTAACATGCTAGAATAAGTTTCAATACTCTAAAATTACAAAATTCTCAAAACCACAATTATTTAAGATATAAAACAATAACTAATTAGCCAAATCATCTAAAACTTAAAAGAATTATAAGTTGTGTAGCTTTAATTTAAAGAAATTATATGTAAAACTTTGACTACTAGGTTGACATAATAATTAATACAATTTCTTCCGCACACTAAAATAAGTTCCATCATTAATAGATTTTATAAGAATCCTTACATTTATGTGCCTCTTACCAAACAATCTATTTAGTGAGGCTAAACACAAAATGAAAAAAAAAAAATAGAACTTCCAAATCAAATTAAAAGAAAATTATAGGACCTACATCACTTTTTATAATTCAACACTGAGCATGCCTTTGCATGTCATGTGTTAATGTTTCATAGCAGTTCACCTTGATTCTGTTGCCATGCATCCACATGAAACTTTGAAATTTAATCCATTTTGTCGTTAAGGTAAAGGCATTGCATCCCTTAAGAGCAAAATGGATTAAATGTTCCTTTTTTCACTTTTTAATTTTTTTAGCATATATGCTAATATGAGTGTATTGCATGTAGAAAATGCTAGGGAATCGACAAAAATAAAAAATATAATTAGATTTAAGAGAATTACATCTTTCAACCATTAGATTATGAGAGCCTTTTTTTTCGTTGTAGTTGTTGTTCTTATCTCTATGTCACATTAAAAATGTTCTATTTACTGGTGGAAGGATGTTACTACTGAGAACCATGAATCGGGTGTGACCTTATGAAATCCAGTTGATCATTAAGTAATTCTCAATTCTCTTTCAAAAACCCCTTCTATTCTTACTTTGGCTCTTGCCACAAAGGCTACTCCCTCTGAGTTATTATCTTCCCCCATAATTGTCGATTCGCCTTGTATCTTATTGTTCCCCTCCAGTTGTTGATTCTCCAGTTAGGGGATCACCTCTCATTTCTCCCAATATTGGGGGAATGGATGATATTATTTCTTGGAGTGTTGTTAGTGGAAAGAGGAAATCTCTTTCAGTATTGGTGAAAGAGGATTTTTTCGTATAGAGTCAGGACCTTTGGCTCCCACCAATTCCAAACTCTGATCAAAAGCTCCCTCTCTTTACTTCTTCTCAATCTTGCCTTTCATGAGATTCAAACTTTTTGCCTTGATAATTATTTTTTTATGGGTTTGGGCTCTTCTCGTGCTAATATAATAAATACATCTTTCAAAAAATTAAACAATAATAAAATTAATTGATGATAATGGATACATTTTTTCTATTTTTTCTATTTTTTTTTTTTTGGTAACCTTGTGGTATCCCCTAGCCAGATATTTCTATTCACCCACCGAGTGACTCAACCCAGCGTCTCCTCGACCCTTACCTTGGTCTTACTTTTTCTACCAAGTTGGGTTCTTCGAAGAGACGAGTTGAGGCGAGACTAATCCACATGAGGTGACCGATTCAACCCCAAAGCCTCAAACACCGGTTTACTCCAGAGCAATGTGAGTTGACCCCAGGACCTATATGGGACGAACCCAAATTCCTTAACCAACCAAGCTAATAGTACACTAGAATCTCGATCAATTATAATAATAAAAATGACATTAGCATATGTCATGATTCATTGTTGTAATACATACATGTTTGAATATAATTCCTTTGTGTACTGAATAATGAACCCTCTTGCTCGAAGATTGTACCCTTGCTTCACATCAAATTATATGTAAGGTTTCAAGAAATACATAAAAAATAGAAACTCACAAGAGAATGCATTTGATATTTGTAAAATCCAATTTTGCAATGTTGAAGGTGTAAGGTTAGTTGACCCCAAAATGTGGAATCATAGAGAAGGAACGTGAACTATTTTCCAAATAGATGTAAGATGTGGAAGCATAGGAAAATTCACGTGGTCTACTGCTTGCATGAAGAATGGCCTTTGCTTGTAGGAAAACAAAGCATCCCATCAATTTAGATGTGAAATCAAAAAAATGGATGATATCTAAAGAAGAGTGGATAGATAGATGGCATTGCTATTAGAATCTAGAATGACAGAGATGGAGAGCTAAGATGGAGTGACATTACATCATGAAGTGCTCAACTTTAAAGGATATTCTAATCAATTATGCTGAAAGAACAAGTCACAGAGATATTCTGGTGACCTTTGCAAACTCTATGTCTAGGATGCACATGCGGGTCATGGATGACAACACAATGCACGTTGTATAATTTATGTTTATTATATATGTGGTCAACCTAGTTGGGTGTTTCCTTGAATAAAACATGAATATACCTTGAGTAACTTGTTTTAAGAAGAAAGGATAAAATAAATTATTATCAAAATACGCCAATAGAAGATCCAAGTTACAAAAGGAAAAAGAAATAGGTTTTCCTATTTTGGGATTTTCAAGCTTATCAATTTTGTTGGTTATATGTATGTCCCATAGAATTTTTGGTCTCATAAATGTTACTAAAAACATACATTCACTCAAACATAATGAATTGGTTTATACTAAACAAAAATGACTAACTCTCCTTTCACCAAATAATTATTATGAAAAATCTTTTGCTTTTTTTGGAAATCTTAGAGTAAAATGATAAATAAATTTATGTTGATAAGATTTCACAACAAACATTTGGAGTATAATATTTGATGTGGATTCATCATAAAGATTTTACTTTAATATATTAGCATATTTTTTATTTGTAAATATTATAAAGGGATTCATTGTATCATGTATCTGTTAGTGTAGGTTTTTATTTCCTAGTTGGGTTATTTATTTCCCCTTTATTCCTGGGTTTTTCCTACACCTTTTATTAATCTTTGTTAGGTTAATAAAGCATGCTTAATTAGGTGAGAGGATTGGGGGTTGTCACCTTCCTATATGTGAGCATCCATTAGATATCTTGGGAAGATACTTTGCTATCTTTAGTCTGATAAATGGTTGCTCCTCATTGGTCGGTGTTTCCACCTCTTTCCTCTCCTTGGTTTATATAAGAACACTACCGAGCTTGTATTTTGTGTCTTTTTCTTTTGCATCCTCTTAATGTTATTTTACTTCTAGCATTTGCAATACTCTCGTGCAGACTAACTCTGTGTTGCTATTTTGATTCAATATCATTTGCATTCATAGTTTAGATATCTATTATTTGCACTAGTCTTCAGGGTTATCAATCTTTTCAGATTTTAATAGTATCATGATGGTTTGACAATATGGGTGAATATGTTATATTTCACTTTTCTCTTAGTGGAATAATTTTTATTAAAAAAATCTCTTTTTTTGATATCTTAGAGTAACTTGATAATTAAATTTACGTTGAAAAGGTTTCACAACAAACATTTAGAGTATATTATTCGTAATGGTGTAATTTAGAATTAGGGTCAATTAAGATAATATAGCCACTAACAATCCCAAATTAACCAAAACAATTGAATGAGGATTGAACCCAATAGAACTAAATCCATACAAGGATGAAATTTGAATCTTATTCTCAATAGAACACTAGTGTTTAACAACCCACTCCAAACATTATTATAAATTATCCAATTGAGTAAGAATTTTCAACCTCATTACTCCTTGACAAATAAAACAAATATGGCTGACACAAATTAAAATATTAGTGAACAAGCCCTAACAATAACAAATTTGATCTAACATAAACATACGAGTGATTGAAAAAACAATGAGCGAAGAAGGAGAAGGAGAGGGAGTTTCGGTTCATTCAAGTTTGGATTTGAATGGCCCTGGTGTAGGTTTCCCGCATGTTGGGGGTCCAGGGATGTCCCCCGTGACTCACCCCTCTCCCGAATCGGATCCTGATCCCACAGATGGGGCCTAACACAATACATGGGATGGTGGTACCCTAGAAATTATAGCCAATGGTAAATCTGTCATCTCTAACAAAACTAGTGGTGTTGAGGGCCCCAATACTATAGAGGTCTTTTTTAAGATTCTGTCTATGGAGTGCAATAAGAAATGGGCTTCATTATTTGTGTCTAAGCTTAAGGGTAAGGTCATTTCGCCGGTTCCGCATAAAGTTGGCCTAGAGTCTGGTGCTTGCTCCATCTCTATCCCAGGCTATATTGTGGATCAGAATATGGCTCACATGAACTTAGTCTTGGTGGGTAAGTTTGTTGGACTACATCCCAATATTGAGGCTGTTAGAGCCTAGGTGTCTAGAAAATGGAAGGGTAAGGGTCAAATTAATGTTGTTTCTATGGTTGGTGGTTTGTTCTCTTTTTCATTCTCTTGTGAGGAAGACCTTTGATCTATTTTGGCAGGTGGTCCCTGGATGTTGGGCAAAGCCTCACTGGCCCTCAAAAAGTGGGAACCAAGATTTAATCCCAAAGATTGGGAATGTAATGAAGTCTCAATCTGGGTCAGATTATCAAGTTTACCCATGGATTTCTAGGGAGAACAGATTTTTGCAGGAATTGCAACATGTTTTGGATAGCTAATTGCAGTTGACCTAATGACTGTAGCTAAAAGATGCCTTGTTTATGCCAGATTGTGTGTCAATGTCAAACAATCTACAAACCTGTCATTCGAGATTGATCTTTTCTCTAAGTTGGGTAGATGGGTGTAGAAATTAGAGTATGAATCCATCCCTTTTGTGTGTTTCCATTGTAAAAAAGTGGGTCATTGGGCCAAGTAGTGTCCGTCTAAGCCAAAGAAGGAATGGAGAAAGAGGAATGACAAGCCGCTCTTAGAGAAGAGGGATGCCCTGCCCTTTGATCCTCTATAGAAGGATTGTACAATGATTCAAATGGATCTATTGATCCCTCTATCCCTCCCCCGATTGTGGAAGATGGGGTCATTCCTGGAGCAAGTTTTACTTCAAATGTATCAGTGGTCCTTGCTCCCAACCCTCTGCTCTTGAAGGAGAATGTTTGGGAATCCCCTGTTGTGAATGATCCCTTTGAAGAAGGGAATACTTTAAATGCTAATGGGACTGTCCTAGATATTCCTGTTCAACTGGGCATTGATATGGGTAACTTTATCGAGGTGAAACCCCAGGTTTCTCTCACACTGGAATCATCCCAAGAGGACTCATGTCCTTTTATTAAGGTCAAACCCAAAAATAGATGAAGGCATTCCCCTATTGGCCAATCTACTACGGCCTCTGGGGAGGTTTCAACTAGAAATAGAGAAAAAGAGGACTGTGGGTCAGATTCACGGGGGGTGGGGAGGCCACACTATACGGTTAGTAGAGATAGGCGGAGTCAGGCTTCCATTGCGCACACAGCCCAGAGAACGTTACTAGAAATGAGGATGGGATCCCTCTCTCTTACTAAATGAAAATTATTTCATGGAGTATAAGGGGGTTGAATTATCCCCATAAGCATGATCTGCTATCCAACTTGGTTAGGGATCATAAACTGGGTATTTTCCTTGTTCAAGAGACTAAAATGTCTAGTAGTAAAGTGGAAAAGATTAAACTGGCGATTTTTGGAGATTGTGGTGTTCACTGTGTTGATGCATATGGTGCTTCAGGTGATATCACCACTCTTTGGAATCCGAGACTATTATGTGGTAAGGTGGTTCTCTCTTCTCCTAATCACATTACTACTAGATTCTATAATCTTAAAGATGAATCCTCTTGGATTATTTCCAACATCTATGCTCCTAATGGGAGAACTGCTAGGAAAGTTCTCTGGTCTTCCATTTGTCATACTAGATAACTTTTCCCTAATGAGAAATGGATACTCCTGGGCGAT
Source organism: Cryptomeria japonica (assembly GCF_030272615.1). Lineage (NCBI taxonomy): Eukaryota > Viridiplantae > Streptophyta > Pinopsida > Cupressales > Cupressaceae > Cryptomeria > Cryptomeria japonica. Next base: position 532,503,314 of record NC_081405.1, on the reverse strand, counting down.
TTCAACACTCCTCTCTCTAACTTGAAGAAATCTGGGGGCATGCCTATTTCTATTGATAGTAGACAAGACTTGGTTGATATGATTAATTATTTGACCTGTTGGACCTGGATCTTATTGGGGCTAAATTCACTTGGTCTAACAGACACAGTGGGGAGGACCTCATTTAGATTAAGTTGGATAGGGGCCTTGTCTCTCCTGATTGGATACAGAATGCTTCTTGTAAACTCAATGCCTTGACCCGATCAGGATATGATCACTTCCCTATTTGTCTTTCGGTGACTTCGTTGTCTGGAAGAAAGGCATACCCCTTCAGATTTGAGAAAATGTGGCTGATGGCACCTGACATCCATGATAAAATTATGGACTGGTGGAATATTGATATCTAGGGTATGACCATGTTTCGTATTGCCAAGAAGTTGTCCAATTTCAAGTCCAATATTCAACATTGGAACAAGTCCTCTTTTGGTAATATTTTCAAAATTAAAGATAAGCTCAAGCAGAATCTTGAGGAGGTTCAGAAGCATATCCAAGATTTCGGGTTTGATAATGACTTCTCAAACAAAGAAATTGAGATTTTAACTAAACTGCATGATATTATTTCCAAAGAGGAGGATTTCTGGAAGTAGAGGTCTAGAGCCTTATGGCTTAAAAGTGGTGACATAAATACTAAGTTTTTTCATATGACAACCCTCGAGCACAAGGCTAATAATAGAATATGTAAAATTCAGGTTGACTAGAGATGGATTGATAAGCATGAAGAGATTTCCCAGGAAGCCATCAGTTAATTCACTTATCTCTTATTGGTTGACGACCCTCTTAATGCTTTGTCCCAAGATGAGATCTTGCAGGAAGTTCCCAACATTGTCTCTCAAGATATGAACATGGAGCTAACCAGAATCCCCACTCATGATGAAGTTCACAATGCAGTCCTCTCTTCTGAAGGTAACAAATTCCCTAGCCCTGATGACTTCCCTCTATTCTTCTTTCAAAACTTTTGGCAGATCTTAGGCTCTGATGTGGTCATCACAGCGCAAGAGTTTTTTGAGTCCCACTTTCTTCTGAAGGAGCTAAATGCCACCTTCTTTGTCCTCATTCCCAAGAAACCTGATGCCTATTCTTTTTCAAGATTTTAGGCCTATTAGTCTATGCAATTCTATCTACAAAATGTTCACCAAGATCCTGGTGCTCAGGCTTAAGAAATACCTCTCCTCTTTAATTTTTAAACACCAGAATGGGTTTGTTCCTGGGAGGTAGATTTTGGATTCCGTTATTATGGTGCAAGAGAACATTCACTCCTTATCTATCAATAAAAAACCTGGTTTTTTTTCTAAAATTGGATCTATTGAAAGCTTTTGATAGAGTCAATTGGATTTTTCTTCTCAGAATCCTTAGGGCATTTGGATTTGGAGATAACTTCATCCAGATTATTGATCAATGTGTGTCCACTCCCAAATTTTCAGTCTTGATCAATGGTGTTGCCTCTGGTTTCTTCTATGCGTCAAGGGGGGCATTGGACAGGGGGATCCTTTATCTCCTTTCCTTTTCATTCTGATGAGTGAAGCTCTCATTAAAATTATCCAAAGGGAAGTTACAAAAGGTAATCTTTTGGGCTTACGACCCTCTTCTCAGGCCTCTACCTGTTCACACCAACAATTTGTGGATGATACTTTGTTGATGGGGAAAATTTTAGTTAAAGGAGCTAAGAATTTAAAAAAAACTCTAGATACTTATGAGCAAGGCACTAGACAAAAAAATAGCCTGGCTAAAAGTCCCATTTTTTTCTTTAACATCCCAGAGCACAGGAAAATGAAGATTGCCATGATTCTAGAGTGTAAAGTTGGGATTCTGATTGACTCTTATTTAGGTCTTCCCCTTTGCCATGGTCGGCCCCAGATTCCTTCTGGGCAAATCTTATTGATAGATTCTAGAATAAGCTGGTTGGGCAGAAAGGTGCTTTGTTAAGCTAGGCTAGTAAGCTCCAGCTACTCAAAGCTATACTACAGAGCCTCTCGGTGTATGCTATGAGTTTATTCAAAATTCCCATCAAAATTGTTGTAGACTGGAAATAATACAAAAAAAAAAAATTGTGTATAGGGATCGAAATTAAGAATAGGTTGCATCTTGTGGCTTGGAAACAAGTTTGCCTTCCCAAGTCCATGGGGGGGGCTGGACATTAGAAATATGAGAGATTTCAATAAAGTCTTGATGGCCAAGCAACTGTGGAGATGTCTTAAAGAGAATAATGAATGGATTGACATTTTCAAACATAAATACCACATCCAGGGTATCCAAAACACGTTGGAATCTTATGACCTTCCCAACTTTGTCTCTGACTTATGGAGCAATTTATTTGGTTCCACCAATGGTATCTTGCATGGTTTTAGATGGGTGTTAGGGAAAGGAACTAAAACTAGATTTTGGGAGGACTGGTGGATTGGTGATGGCCCCCTTTCGGATTTTGTTTGGGCTCCTCCTTTCAAAGAATTATGTCTCAGAAAAATTGGCTCCTGGGTGGCTGATTATAGTAGAGATGGAGTTTAGTTAGATCTCAAATTTTTGGATGATTCTTTGATACCTTTGCAACCTTGGTTAAACTTTATTCATATCCCTTGCTCTCATGTGGAGGATGAAGTGTTCTGGAATTTCTCCTCTTTAGGTAAATTCAAGGTTGTTGGTCCCTACAAGTTCATCTCCAAAAATTTCTCCCTCCCCCTTCTGGGCTAGTATCTGGAATAAAATTTTACCTCCTAAAATTAACATCTTTTTTTTTCTTTTCATGTAGGGTAAGATTTCTACCATTGACAACCTTTTCAAAAGAGGTCTTCCTATTACTAATAGATGCTTCCTATGCAAAGAAGAAGAGGAAAATGTTGGGCACTTGCTGTTAAACTAATCCTTTGCCATGGATATCTAGAGTTTCTTCCTTGATATCTGGAACACTAATTGGGTCTTCCCTGATTCTATTCAGGGGTTGTGGTTTGAATGGAAGTGCCCCTTCAACATTCAGGCTTTGGGAGTCCTTTGGAATATGTATCTTCCTCATATTGCTTGGGGTATTTGGAAAGAAAGAAACAATAGAGTTTCTAGAGATTTAGAATCTCCTATGCTTATTGTGTCTATTAGAATTAGAAATGCTATCAAGGGGAATTTTCTTCACTCCTACCCCAGTAGAAGGAATGACCACCCCCTCCCTACTATCCAGGAGGAGTGGGATATAATCAAACGGTGGAAAATTGGCTATAATATCTTCATTCCTGTGCACAAAACTAAACAATGCATAGATAATATTCTATGGCAGATCCCCCCCCCCCCCCCCCCCGCCCCGCTATGAGATGGATCAAAATCAATATGGACAAGGCGGCTAAAGGGAACCTCAGACCAGCTAGGTGTGGGGGAGTGGCTAGGAATCATATGGGTCTGCTAGTTTCTGTGGGGGCGCTCCCTCTAGGCACCCAGTCCAACCATTTTGTGGAGGCCAGCGCTACCCATTTAGGGTTACACATGGCTAAAAGGGAAGGATTTAGAAAGCTTTGGCTAGAATATGACTCACTTAATATTATCAATTGTTTGAATGGGCGTACAGATCCTAGCTGGACTATTGCCAACTTGATCAAAGATTGTTGTGATATGATTAAAGAGTTGGATGAATTTAAAATCTCTCATGTATTTCAGGAAGGCAATAAATCGGTGGATTTATTGGCCAATATGGTGGTCGGCTAGATGGCGGCAAAATGTTGGAGCAATTGGGACTTTTTCCCAAAAAACTTGTGTGACATAGCATATGATGATACCATCCACTTGCGGTAATTAATGAAGAACAATCATGATTTGATTAAGTTGTTGGGGAAACTGTTTCCTTTTAATTTCCCTATTAGAAGATCTAGAAACTCCCCTTGTGCCCTGATTTTCTTTCTTCTTGTGTGGCCCATGTCCTTCTTTTGTTTCGAGACTTGTCTAGTGTGGCCAATTCCTACTTCTGTTTGGTGACCCAGACCATTACGGGTGGGGACAAGAATAGGAAAGAACAACCCACTTTTGATAAATGGAAGAAAAATAAGGAGGTGTGCCAGGAAATTGTTAATGGGGGGATGGTTCCCTTCTTGCAAAGACTCCATGGCCCTTCTCCTCTACTCACGGAAACATTTGTTAATGGGTGGAAGAAAGGGGTTTTGAGGGCTTATGGTGCTGAATTTTAGGTGGATGAAACCCTGGTGGCTACGGTTACAGGTTTGGCTATGAATGACAGAAGGTTTTACAGAGATAGAAAAACAGGGGAGGAAGACAAGGCAATTTTTTTGATAAAGATAAGGAGCATTTAAGAGTTAATAAAATGGCGAATGGTGGCTACAACAGAAAGGATCTAATGGCTCCCTCAGTAGATATGCTCGAATTCCTTATGACGTACATTACACTTGATGGCAGATATGTCAGTATCTTTTCTTATCATTTTACCATCTTGAATCACTTTAGCCATGGCAAAGTTATTTCGATTTCATTCTATTTGGTTTATTCTTTGGAGAATAGTCTTGAAAACCATGCTGAGAATCCAAATAATGTGGTCCTCCATGAAGGGCTTATTGTGCTCATTATGGAGTATGCCAAAGCCCATGAAGTTGTTCCCTCTCTCTCTGAGAAAGGTTAAATCCCTAATACTAATGTTCAAGATGTCTCTGATACGGATATGGAGATGGAGGATAGTGGGAGTGCCAAACCTCTTATTGACCCTGATTAAAAGACGGTTGAAGAGGGTCAGATGTTGGTCACTCATGGAACCCACAGTAGCAAGAACCCCCCAGATGGATTGCAAGTAAATATAAATCGACCAGCAAGATGGTTTCTAAAATTGAGCCTTATTCCAAAAAGAAGAAGTTGGTTTGTAAAGACTATGGTCCCAAGACCTTGGACCAGGAAATCAAATTGGACATTCCTCTTTATGTCTTGAAGGAGAAGCAAGGGACTCTGCCTAAAGATGTGGATAGTGGATTATAGAAGGAAAGTACTCTGATGAATCTGATGATGGTAGCGACTAGAAGCCAGGAGAACTTTTGGAAATCGGGGGGGGATGAGATTGATACCCTCAAAGAGGGGATTAAGGAGATAATTGATATCTTCACTTATTCGATTGAGCCTAACAAAATGGAGAAGCTCATGTTCATGACCTAGAAGCTTTCCCATGATGTGGAGGTTATGAAATGTAATCATGAGCAAAGAATTGAGAAGTTTGAGTAGTATATGGAGGAGATCAAGAATAATATTAAGAATCTGGTTGGCATAAGCAAGGAGGCCATGAGAAATGGTATCGAGGGGCTGGAAAAGATCAATGCCATGGTGATGGAGTATAAATCCAATCCTATTGACAGTGATTTTCTTGATGACAATAACAAAAAGAAATATTTGGCCGGTGAAGACTCTATTGTGGGTGGCAATAAAACCATGGGCCCTAGTTCCAGGACTAGAAGCAGGAACAACAAGAAGGGTACCTCTAGGTTCATTATGGAAGAATTGGAAGAAATCAACAAGGTTACCATCCAGAAGAACATGGAGTTGGTGCACTCACTTAATTAAGTGTTTGTATGTGCTTTTTTTTGTTGCCTGTTGTTTCTTTTTTCTTTTGTGCCTAGTCTAGGGTGTTCCCATGTTTTGTTGTCAGTTTTTGTTTGGTTGGCTAATGGCCAGTTTCTGTAAAACTCTTGGTTTCAAGTCCATGTAAAACTTGTTTATCTTTATCAAAAACAAATTTCATCTAATGAAACATATCACAAGTTAATAATAGGAAAAAATTCCAAAGAAGGATGCTAATAGCACTCTTACAGGAGTTATGAATTATGATAACTATCATAGATTATCTAACTTGGATGGATAAGAATGAATAATTAACTCTCACTAGTTAATTTTATAGAATAGTAACGAAGATTATTTAAGAATTAATAATTATGTATCAATATTATTAGCCATCATTCTTAAATCATAATGACACTAAAGTAGTCATAACTAGTTGATACAATATCAAATGAGAGAAATCAATAAAATAAAAAATATTTGTTACTTCCACATCACATGTTATATGACTATAGCAACTAGCACATAAGACTACGACGTCTTTGGTTTTCTTTTAACACATAATACTAGTAGGTTAACAACATCTTATAAGATTACTTGACATCAAATGTGAATCAAGAGCTATCCAACAAATATCCTACCATGATTATAAACTATTCTAGACAAATTTGTGCCAGTTAAACTCCATCCAGTCACTACCCTATATAATTTTATACCTTTAATAACATTGTTCATTACATAGTACGAACACTCAATATTAAGAACATCACAATCAACTAAGATGAGAATAATAAGATTCTTCAGATAATTATAATAATGCTATAAGCTTTTGAATTAATATAATGTGCTATAACAGTAATTTAATATGTTTATCAAGGAATGATATATTTTCTTAATGGTTAGATTTAGTGCAAAATTCAAGAGCTAATGAAATCAAGGAAAATTTAGCTTGACTCTCCTCTAAGTAAGAATCTTGCACTCATTAGAATTACACTCAGACATAGAAATTCAAACACTTAAAATAACATTCACATAAATCATCTATGAGCTATGAATATAATAGAGTTCAACTATCCAATAAATAATTAATACATTATTATCTTTCAATCCTAATTACCTATCGCTAAATAATTTCATCTCGTTTAAACTGTCAATATTAAAATTAAATATAAAAGATCCATTAATAATTTCTTGATAGATACCTTACTTAAAATGAAAACATATAAGATCTCATGAAACTTGAAATACAGACCTAAACTAAATCATTAGGAATTAAGCCCCCAAATAAATTAATTACTACAACTTACAAACAAAATAGATAAATTATTTTCTAATTAACTTTATACCCAAATAACTCTCATTATAGAAGAATTCTACAATAATATTCATTCAAGATAAGATTTGATAATATTACCAAACATTTCTATATCTAGAAAAAATTAAATAACCACCAGAGCCCTAAGCTTAGAATTCAAGATATAATTTATACTGATAAGGACATAATAAACCCTAATATCAAAACATGCATCCCAAAACTTTACACTAACTATCTAAATATTTAATCCAAAACCCTAAAACCTAAATTTACACAACCAATAATTACAACATAACATAATATTTGTCTGGCATAATATTTTATTGCCTTGCATGAGATTCTTCCAAAATGGGTGTTTGGTTCTATCGCCTGGTGGTTATGGCTTGAGGATTCAGTACTTGGTTGGTGCCAAGGCATGGAACCCTCCTTCACACAAGGAGAGTGTGGGGGCTCCCACGTTGTGTGGTCACCCTCCCCACATAGGTGGGAGAGAATCCCATGTTGCGTGGGTGGGTGCCACAATATGTGGTCACTTCCACACAAGTGGAACATGGAACCCTTCTTCACACGAGAAGGAGAGTGTGGGGGCTCCCACGCTATGTGGTCACCCTCCCCACATAGGTGGGAGAGAATCTCATGTTGCATGGGTGGGTGCCACAATACGTGGTCACTTCCACACAAATGGAACATAGAACCCTCCTTCACACAAGGAGAGTGTGGGGGCTCCCACGTTGTGTGGTCACCCTCCCCACATAGGTGGGAGAGAATCCCATGTTGCGTAAGTGGGTGCCACAATATGTGGTCACTTCCACACAACTGAAACACCCTCCACATAGCCATACGCCCAAACAAAGCTTGGAACAAACAGAAAACAAGAGCTGAAAGGACTAATTTTCAGATGAGTGTAAAAGAAAAAAAAAAGAAAAGAAAACATAAACAAGCTGCAGGTATTACGATATTTAATAACAGTTTAAAAAGCCTTACTTTTAGGATGAAAACCTTTCACCCTCTAAGTTTTATCTCTTCTATAAATGCGAGCTACAAATTTCTTCCATCTACGAGGCTGGACACAGATTCCACTACCTTGATCCAATGCTAAGGTTTTCTATTAATTATAGGGGCAATTAGTTTTCATTAAAGAAAATAATTTTCAAAACAAAGACTACGAAAAATGTGCTACCATATTTGATACAAAAACCATTAGAGCAAAAATACATCAATCGAATCCAACCAGGAATTCCATAGATAAAATTTCCATTCCTGATTCACTACGCATCACAGAAAAACTACGTACAACCAGAAAAAATTCAAGAGGAATTCGATCTTACCTCAGTTCGAAATAAACCAAAGGCTCGACAACAAGGTCTGCAGTCCTTTACTCTAGCCAAATTCCCCTGCAATCTTCTGGCTTCCACTTTTTCTCCTAAATTTTCCCCAAAAACCCAAGAATCTCCCCCCAACTGTCATAGCCATTCTTTTACGTTAATTTAACCATTACATATTAATTTGCCATTAACATTAACATTTCAATTATTTATAATATCTAATTAGTTTAATAAACCTTAATTAAATTAATTGTATCAAACTTTAAACTATTAATCTTTATTTAATAAATTTAACTAATTGATTACGTTTGTAGATTGTATTAGTATTAAAGCTACACATATATTCATATGCATATATATTATTTGCTTAATTTGTTTAATGCATTCAAATTTGATTATTTTTTTACATCCAATCAAGGATGGATCAGGGAGGGGCGTTACACTACACAAACCCACATAAATATTTGTGTCTTGTGTAACCTTTTGGATGCATACTATTCCATTTACTTTTGTATATTTTGTATAGATTTTGCAGGTGTTGTTCATTACCATTTGAATACATAATCTTAATCTTTCTTTATTTGAGTCTATTAGTCATTCATAATAGGGACATATATCAAGAAAAAAGTGTACACCTTCGCAGTTTTCCATTTTCTTTTATGCCACTCTATTTTTTTGCCAAGTACGTGTAGTCCTTACACACAACTTTATCTAGTTTGGAACTCATGACTAGTTCTATACTTTGTTTATCACTCATTAATGTTATTTTATTTCTACTTATTTGAGTTTCACTTCTTATAATAGTATTTATTTTGCATGGGTCGAGACTACCCATGTAACCTTAACCCTCTAGATTACAAATTAAAATCCATTGCATCCCCGAGACAACTAAGCTTGATTTTATCATTACTTGTTGGAATGTGTTCCAAAAATCCTAAATTATGCACTTGCATAAAAGAACATCACCCCAAATACATTTCATTGATGCAAGATTGTTGATCATTACCTTTCATCATGCAACAAAATATAAAGAATCTTGGAAAACATCTAACATATCTATCTTTACATTAGTCACAACAATTACATTACTTCTTACATCAATAATATCAATGTCCTTGCTCTCATGCTCTTAATTTACTACCCTGACATTCATTGCACTTCATCTCAAGAATCCATTATATCAAGCCTCAAGTATTCATTACATCATTAAAACTTGTCATTGTTAACTCATGTTATGCATCCATTACATAATTGATCAACGTGTCTTCCAACTTATCAAAAAATCACTAAATCATTTAACAAGACTTGATTTCAATTGAAAAAATCTCAAGGATTCCGCACATTATCATATCACTAACATAATAAGTTTCAATGTTCCTTTTCAATAAATCCAAGTTTCTTTTGGAAATATAGGCACAAGTGAAGTTCCCTTATATAAAGAACCAAAATTTCTAAGATTTAGACATTACATTTTACCCTTAAAACATATAAGTTTGCCCCTGCAATGTCAATTTAAGTCTAAATGGACAATTCTATATTTCACAAAGCACATTCATTAGTCTTTTAATTTATTTATTTTTAACATAAGAGAATTAAATGTTTAGCCCAACAATCCAAATCTTAACTCTCTATAATAAGAGCTCCCCATAACCTTTCAAACGATATACAACAGACCCTCATCCGTACCTCTTTGTATTCTAGAACCATTCATAGATCCTAGGTATTTCAAGAAACCCAGGGAACAATTAGAAAAAATAAATAATATATCACAATCTTTTTGCCCTCTCCTTCATCTCCTCTCCTTCATCTCCACATAGGGAATCTGATACGACCCACGGTGAAGTCTTAAAGAAGAGGAAAACGAAAAGCCAAATGATCATTCAGTCTAATGGTTCGGTTCACGTGTGGTACGTGAACGAGCACGATTCTATTTCTGCCATTCGAAACCTCGACGGCAAATTGACCATCGACCTTCCATTGTTTAATAATCCGGGTGTCAACATCCCATTGAGATTGTTTGTCAAACGCACATACTAGATATAAGGTTGATCTTGTGGTTTTGGTTATGGGGTGATTGAATGTACAAGTCTACATTTATAAATACATTATAGGACTGATGTATTTTAGTGGTTTCATAGATAGTGTGGATCTCATTAGATCAATATGTTATTTTTTATCAGTTTAAAAAAATAAATATTAAAAATTGACTAAAATCCATTTGATTTTGTTTCTTCGATTCATATATACATTCACAAACTTAACAATCTACATTTTCGAGATGGTAGATTAATCATATTAGTTAAGTTGAAAACATTTATGAATGTTGATGGTGAGTGGTAGTAAGAGTTATAATTGTCGAATGGTTTGTGTCAAATAATATTATTTTTAATATTCTTTTAATGTTGAGGTACATTTGTCAAGGTAAAATTTGATAAATATATTTACAACTTCATTTACAGTTTTAGAATTTCTTAGCTTCTATAATATTTTAGCTTTATTGTATTTTTTAAATTAAATCTCAAATAAAATTATGGTGTTTTGTAGCATGATGGATTAGATTCTTTTCCATCTTAATAATGTTTTGATTCTCATAAAATATCATTGTTGGATGTTATTGTGATTGATGTAAATCTTCCATCAATTTTCTAAGCCATATAACTTTAATGAAAGAATATACTCAACTTTAATACTAGATAAGGAAAGAGTACACTGCTTTTGATTACTACACGAAATTGGTCCTTAATCAAGATATAAAATATATCTCTATAAATTTCTTATTATTGTTGTCACCTACATGATTTACATTTTTATGTATCCTATTGAAGTAGACTATCCAACAATTTTATATTCAATTTCAAGCTAACATGTTTCCCAAATGTACCACAATATTCTCTTTTATTTCTAGTAATTCGCATGAGGAGCTATTGTATACCTAAAAATAACAATGATTTCATATGAAATCTTTTATACAGATATTGTAACATGCAAAAGGTTGCCCACTAATTATTATCAATATAAAGTACTATCAACATTCTCAAAATTAGATCTAACACTATAAGTTTGGTTCCAATGTCATAGGGTGTAGATGTTGGTTAACAATCAATCATTTTACATTTCTTAAACACATTGAAAGGATATTTGGACTAACAAAGTAATATTCTTCCTATATCTTGGAAAAAATATCAATTTAAAAAATGAATGCATTAGTTCCAAACCTATTAAATATCTAATGTTTCCTTCAAATTTTCCATAACATGTAAAATAGTTTTCAAATTGTTGAATAATGATTGAATCATTAACATATAATGTTTTAATATAAGTACATGATTATTACAAATTAAGATAAATAGATTAGAATTTAAATTCCTCATTTTATATCTATTAATAAAAAAGTACTCATCTATTTTTTAGTACCTAACTCTTAGAGTTTGTATTAAACCATAAATAGATTTGTTCAACTTGCAAACTAGATGTTCTTTATCATGTTTTTCAAATCCTAATGGTTGTTGCATATACGTTTCTTCATTCAAACCACAATGTAAAAAAATAGTAATATTCACATTCATTTGATAAAATGTTACAACCAGAATTAGATGTTAAGACAACTATTCAAAATATAGTTAGTTTTATAAATTTAGAAACAAAATAGTATAATCAATTCCTTTTTTTTGTGAAGATGCTCTAGCAACCAGTTTTTCCTTAGATCTATCTATTTAGAACCATCAAATGCAAGTTAAATTTATAAACCCATTTGTAACTAGACAAAGTGTTACCTTTTGGAAATGTAGTTAAGCACAAGTATCATTCTTCATCAAGAAATTGTAACTCTTCTGATGAAGGGAACCTAGTCAACTTTTGTAAATATGGTCGCATATTAAGTGTTTAGAAGTCTTCTTTGGTGTAATTAGGTCTATTTAGATCACTTGGAATGTAATAAGTCTCATGGGATCATTTTGAGTACATTTTGTCACGTTTTGTAATTTGTTGCAAAAGTTGCTTTGCACCTTTGCAATTTTATCATATTTGGAAGTTGAAGGGTCAAGTCACTCCATTTAGTTAGTTGTAACTGATGATTGATGGCTGGAAAAGGCATAAATATGGCCTCCAACTCAAATTTCATGGTTGTTGAAGGTTGGAGATATGATAGAAAAGAAGTTTGTGTTCTTGTGCATTATTTCTAAATTTTCCTCATGCTGCGCACTACTCTTTGAATTTGTATGGATTTTAATCTTCATTTAAGGATCTAAAAGCAATTGGGATAGTTATTAATTTGAATCCTCTTTCATTTCCAAGTGGTCTCGTTGAATTCCATCAAGTTTTGTGAAAGTTATAGCATTTTTGGCATGTTAAACTTATATTTTTTTCTCAGTGTAGCACTATGAAATTCTCTTGGTACAACCTTGTATGGATAGATACAAGCATGAAACCAATGGGGAAAGATGGATAAATGAATCTAGTTTCATTTTAATTTGGTTTGGTTCAATTTAATGAAGATTTGTAGAAGTTGTGATCATTTTTGTAAGTGTTGGTTTGAATCTACCATAGGTTACTAGTTTTGGGGAAAATGGTATAACTCGCTTCTTCACCATTAGTTATTTATAAAAATTTAAGAAAAATTTTGTAGCTAGGTTATCTACAATCTAACTGAAGTGATTGACATCATTTGGTTTTTTTTTTAAGTTATAAATGACATTTTGTTGCATTTCACAGTGAAAATTGTGTGTTTAGGCCTCTAGTCAAAATGACACAATCAATTTTAAAGCCTTGTGTTACAAAACAACCTATACTCATTTTGACATATGTTTAATAAATATGAAAAGGTTACTCAAAACAATTTTTGGTTTGTGAAGATACCACTTGGAGTAAAAGTTATGCCCTGATTTGCAGTTTTGGAATATTGTTAGCCTATAAGTCTATTTGAGAGGTAAGAATATGAAATATGTGCAACCTGACTTATTCAAAGCCAAAATCAGTTTTCATGTCATTGCCACCCTAACTAAAGTGTTCCATATATTGGATAAAGGGGTTGTTGTATTTTGTCATGTTAGCACCTTGTAGCCTAGAAAGGCCTAGTATACAAATGGAGTCCTCAAACTCGAGAACCATATTAATCACCCTTTTCTCTACAATAAATTGGTATCAGAGATAGAAGATCTTGAGAGGGAGTTTTTTGTATCCTCCAATAGTGATGAAGTTGGGTAGAAGGTGTGAAGATTTCTTCCATTGAGAGGAAGTGGTTAGAAGAGGTCTTGGAGAGTGCATCTTCTAGAATCCTATTAGGTAGAGGATAGTTGTGTGTGTGAAAAATGGATGTGTGGAAGAGATACTTGCAGAGTGAGGGTTTACAAAATAAGAAACAAGAGAGAAAAAGAGAGATAAGTGAGATAAAGAAGAAGGATGAGAAGGGAAAGAAAATTGATATTGAGTAAGAGATAGAAGATTTGAGGAAATCTTTGAAACAAATGGGTGAACAAATAGAAAATATGCAAAAAGAAATGGAATTTGAGATGCAAAGTTTTCATTTACCAATCAAAAATAAGGTTACATGGCCTATCAAGACGATCATTCAGAGGAGAAGGCAAGAGGAGACAATAGAACAAGACATCACATAATCTTTGTTGATGAAGGAAGAGCCTAAGCCATCTAAGAGAGAGGAAAAATGTGAAGAAAATGGGTCCATTGAGACTCAATATTTCATTTCTAACAATAATTGTGAGTATGTGTTTACTGGTGCAGCAGATGAAGATAAACATGGAAAAGGGTATAAAGAAAAAGGATAAGTGATGTATGCATATTTTTATCCACAATATGATGATGAAGATGAAGGCATGGACAATGCAATAAGATGTATGAACGAGAACTTGAATTTTGGTACCTTGAAGTTGAGAAGATGCTCAATAAGAGATGGTGCAAGAAGAAGAAAAAGTATCCAGGGAAAGTTGTAGAGATGAAGGACAAGCTGTTGAAGAATTGGAAGACTAGGAAGAGAAAGAAGACATGCACTCAAGCGGACTTGAGTTCATTTTTCATCCAGGAGTATGGTGTAGGGGCACCTAGTCAACTTTTGTATATATGGTCACATGTTAAGTGTTTATAAGTCTTGTTTGGTGTGATAAGGTTTTTTTAGACCATTTGCAATGTAATAAGTCTCATGGGGTCATTTTGAGTACATTTTGTCATGTTTTGTAATTTGCTGCAAAAGTTGCTTTGCAATTTTGTCATATTTGGAAGTTGAAGGCTCAACTCATCTAAAAATTAGTTGTAACTGACGATTTTTAGTTGGAAAAGGCATAAATATGGCCTCTAACTCAAATTTTATATTTATTGAAGGTCAGAGAAGGTTGGATATGGAATAGAAAAGAAGTCCTTGTTCTTATGCATTATTTCTAAGTTTTTCTCATGTTGCCAACTACTCTTTGAAATTGTATGGATTTTAATCTTCATTTAAGGATCTGAAACCAATTAGAATAGTTATTAATGTGAATCTTCTTTCATTTCCAAGTGGTCTCATTCAATTTCATCAAGTTTTGTGAAAGTTATAGCAGTTTGGCATGTTAAACTTATATGTTTTCTGAGTGCAGCAGTATGAAATTCTCTTGGTATGACCTTGTACAGATAGATACATGCATGAAACTAATGGGAAAAGATGGAAAAATGAATATAGTTTCATTTTATTTTGGTTTAGTTCAATTTCATGAAGATTTCCAAATTTATGATCATTTTTGTAAGTGCAGGTCTGAATCTACCCTAGGGTTACTAGTTTTGGAGAAAATGGCATAACTCTCTTTTCCACCGTTAGATCATTACATACAAATTTGAGGAAAATTTTGTAACTAGGTTATGTACAATTTGACTAAAGCAATTGACCTCATTTTATGTTGTGTGAAAGTTATGAATGTCATTTCATTGCATTTCATAGTGAGAATTATGTGTTTATACGTATAGAATTGAGAAAGGTCAATTATCAAGTATCCAAACAAACTAAAGTTTGACTCAATTGTTTATTTCTCGATGAACCATCCCAACTTGAATCTTCCTGGTAAGTTGGGAGGGACTATAGTTGGGTGGACCCTACTATTATAAAGGGTGAAGTCGTAGGGCTTTAGAATGGTAGGGGGCAGTCAATTTCAAATCCTTGTGTTACAAAACAACCTATGCTCATTCTAACATATGATTAATAAATCTGAAAAGGGTAATCAAACTAGGTTTTGGTTTGTGAAGACCACACTTGGACCGAAAGTTATACCCTAATTTGCAGTTTGGGAATACTACTAGCCTATATGTCTATTCGAGAGGTAAGAATGTGAAATATGTACAACCTGAGTTCTTGGAAGACCAAATAAGTTTATTCAGGTCCTTACCACCCTAACTAAAAAAATTTCATCCATTGGATAAAGGGTTTGTTGTTGTTTTTCGTGTTATCACCTTGTAGCCTACAAAGGCCTAGTATACAAATGGAGTCCTCAAACTTGAGAACCAAATTCCCTACTTTATACTGGTGAGAACCATATTAATCACCCCTTTTTCTACATCATCTTCTTACATTTTAAAATCCCAATTTATATTTCCCTTAGCTTCTTCATTAGATTGTGGACCTTCAACATGCATAACCTTGACCATTATAATATAATTAACAATCTTTTATAAATAGTAGTAGAAGTAGACTCTTTGGTTCGATACATTAGAACCTTCATCATATAATACATCTATTTTGGCAAGAATTAATTTTCTTTCTTAAGTTCATATAATTTAATCTTTAGACTCAATATATCGTATCAAAATAAAATTTTCATGTTTCTTGTCTAGATTTTTCCTCTTTTGTTTAGGAATATGAGAATAAGAAATAAAAGAAGAGATTCATCGATGAGACATTATAGGTTTCTGTCCATTACAAATTTTCTTTGGAGTTAGATTTCTTAGAGCTTTAGTAGGAGTTATATAAAGAATGCAACCTACCTTCCACCTAAATTTGAAGATGCATTTTTAGAAAAGTGTTATTTAATGTTGGGAGTTTTTATTTATTTGTTAAATAGAAAAATAAATTAACACAATAGAAATAATAAGATATTATATGTTTACATTGGATTGAACCTAACGAGTGATTTTGTTTCTTCTTTTATTCATATTTATAGGTAAATGCATTCACAAAGTTAATAACATACATTTTCTACATGATATATTAATCATATCACTTGGTTGGAAACATTATGAATATTGGCAATGAGTGATGCAATCTATGGTTGGAGAATGGTCTATGCCATTAACATTATTTTCAACATAAGGAAAATTATAAGAAATGGTTTGGTCTATGTTGACTAAAATTATTTCCAACATCTTCCCCTAATGTTGAGGTAAATTCATGACATATAATTCATATTTCAAAAAATAAAAATTGTGTTAGAGATAGAGCTTTGGTAAATATACATGTATAATTTAATCTTTCATTTTATAATATCTTAGCTCTATTATATTTCTTATAGATTCTATTTCTTTTTAAAAAAAATTTAAAAATATCTCAAATTTTAAATACTTATCGATAAAATATTTTAAACACTTTATTGTATTTTTAATGAGTAACTTGAATTACAAATAAACTCTCTTCATAAATTTGAAACATATATTATTAAAATTTAATCTAAGAGATTATTTTAAAGCTAAGTTAGATAATATATTCAAGTGACTCAAATAGAGGAATCAATTGATTACCATCTCTTCCATATCCTGATACTAACTTCAAGTATTTTAAAATAATATCCCTAGTAATATTACATAACTATTATTAATAACTGGCTACTTGATCACCTGGGTCAGCCCCCTTGTTTTGACTGCTTTTAATATCAAAAACTAGCTACTTGATCATTATCTTTTTTATTTGATTTTATGGTACAAGTCATAAATTTTACATTATAAGAAATCAAACCACACATTAAAATATCATATCCATATTTTCATAGGAACATTGTTATTGGACCAATATTTGTTTTCACTTTATCTTCATATTTGTAGTTAATAATCTAATTCCTAATTTAGGAAATACATGTTGCCAATGATTTCCATAGGAGCTTGTAAAATTTCCGCCATTTTATTTCTTAATATACATAGATTATTAAATTATTCAATAAAATGGAGGACCTCATTTGGAAGTTTGTTATGGTAAATAGTTAGCCAACTTGATACATAAGATACTTTATATTGCAACATGTTGTTAGTGTCCAAGACAAATAAAAAAACTTAAATACACAATAGAAAATAATATGATATAAATTCTATTTTATATTTTTGGTAGTTACAAGAACAAAAAAATGATAATCAATTATTAGATGCAAATGTATACAAATCCTATCAATGCATATTATAATTTGGTAATATTGTTGCCTAAATAATCTAGTTATTACATAATGATATTTAGTTGTTGTATAGTTGGCCTTTGCTTGGTGTGCAACTATATTCTCTGATTCCATAAGTTGCAAAAGTATATTTTTTACTTAAAAATTAATATTTAGACATACAAAATCTTTAGATATTGTACAAAACTCTTAAGGTTTAATGTGATTCCTCTCCTATTTGTAGTTTGGTGATGAGGATAGCTTGTTATGATCTGACCTTATTTCTAGAGATGTAGAGTCATATAAGTGTGTCTTGCTTTTGAATGCATGATTTGTCATCTGCTTCAGTGTGTTTTGAATGTTTTATTGCTTATAATGTGTTTTGACTATCAACCATTGTCATGACTACCTTGGGTTGAATGTATGTATTCTTGTTTTTAATGCATATGAGAAATTAATGTATTCTTGGATGATGATGCTCATGGGATTAGTGTGATGTGGTATTTTACTTGATCTTGAGATGAAATCTATTATTTTGGTATATTGGCCAAATATAAATTATTGTGATGTCAATATTGAAATGCGCATTGAGATAGATTAAAATTGTAATTTGAACTATCATATTGAGACATTAATGTTAAATTTTGAAATGTAATGTAAACTTGAATAGTAATTTTAAAATATAACAGTTATATTTTATGATATTTTATTCTATTCAAGATATTATATGCTTATTATTTCAATTGATTATACATGTTACATTTAATGATTGATTATTCTCATGATGAGATGATAATCTTACAAGGTACTAACTATTTTAATGATCTTGACCCTAATTAGGGAATATCTATATGCCCTTTAGCTATAATGTATATGTACATGTACTGATGACATTTGTTGAGGATGTAGGTATTGGGTATTGACTCCACTTGGCTCTACAAGTTTTAGTGTACACTTCCCTAATTGTGGCTAATATGAAATAGCACATTGACCAAAATGTCCACGAACCATGCCCATTGTACCTTATTAAGGGTGATTTCCATGTGTTTAGTAGTTTGAACCCTAGCTGCAGACACTTAAAATAAAATATTTTAATTATTTTAAGTTCCAGACATAATTAATTTATTAATTATGACAATTTTTAATTCCTCCTCAATATTAATCAATTATAATTAATATTGTCACTATAGTCTGTTGATTGATTTATTTAATAAATAAATCCCCTTTTATTCTTCTAAAAATTCTCAATATTAAATTCCCTCAAATTCCTCCTCTTAACTAATTAATTTCAATTAACTAGTTAACCTAAGTGATTCCTACAAATCACCTTTTTCAAAACCATCATTAACCTAATATATTCTTCTAGAAACTCCCTAAACTCACTTAGCATTATTCTTCTAATTTTTAATTCCCTCCACTCATTCTCTCTCCTAGTCAAATCCTCCTACAAATCTTATCTACCCTAATATCATCTAATATTTCCTCTAATCCCTCTCCTAATGAGTTGCTAGTAGCTAATCATCATGATTAGCCACAAAGTCAACTCCTTGTCCCTTCCATCCAACCACTCTCCTTAAATTCTCTTTTCCTAGGTGAATGTGAGATTTTCAAAATCTCACATCCCTCTAAGCATCTCATCTTCCAATGAATTTTTAATTCCTCCTTATTCCTCCAATCCCCATGAGCATCCTTTTTGAAGAATTTTTTATTCTTCATTTCTATTCTTCAAGGAATATCTTATCCCTTGTTCTTCTCAAAGCACATTGGGAAGTCTTCCCAATGAACCTTGAGGAGTGTGGAGACAAGAAATGCCTTTAAGGCATATCTCTTGATCTCCACACCTCCTCTTGGGCCTTGTGTGGGCTCACAAGAAATCCTGACCCTCCATCTTGGGTCAATCCTAGCCCTCCATTTCTCCTCCTCTCTTCCTTTTAATTGAGGACTCCATTCCCTCATATCTCATCTCCAATTTTGGCAAATCCATGCTGCTAGTTTGTGCCTAGGAAGCCATCCTTGCATCCTTACCATGCCAAAATTAGTACTCATCCATACTTAGCCATGCCATCCTTCAATCCTTAATCCACCACATCCATTTGTGCACAATATTGGAGAGCCAACCACATCAAGAAATCTAGGAGCAAATCAACATCACATTGGAGGCATTTGTGCGCACTTTGACTTCATCCAAGCTCCATCCGAGGGAGAAGGTAAAAGTTTGCAAGGTATAAGCATTGTCTTCATGTTTTCTTGTGGTTTGGTTTATATTCCATGTTTTAATATGTTTTAGTATTTTATTTGCATACTAACCACCTGAATTCACCTTGTTGCGTTTTATCATCTTCATTCTAGCATGCCCGGTGGAACCCACATCCTTAAATCCAACGTTTTTTGTGAGTTTTTGTGAGTGTGCAAGTTGTAGGTATCGAAACAGTGTGAGCGTCTACAAATCAGTGCGAGTGATTCAGTTTTAGCGTGATAGATGGACCTTTTGGCACATGCGTAGGCACATTAGCATGAGCCCAGGCGCACAAGCGCGAGCAACTTAAAATTCTGAAAAAAAAATTGCTTTCATTTTTTAAATTTACTAACTCTTTCTGTCTTTTTAGTGCAGGCGCACGTGTTTCAATGCAAGTGGACACGTTTTAGCTCGAGAGAAACTGCACTAGCACGATTTTTTTCAAAATCCTTCCCTCTACAAAATTTTTTTTTTTAAATTTGAATTTTGAAATCTAATCGCTAATTTTTTTTCATAGTTTCAGTCTTTCAGTGCGAGCGTAGGCGTTTTAGCACGTGCGAAGGCGCTTCAGTGCAACCGATCCAAAACAACACAATAGACAGGTATAAATCATAATTTTTTTTGTGTTAATTTCTTTTTATTTGTTTAGATTTTGGCCCACTACAGCGCGTATGCAGGCCTTTTGGTGCCTACGCAGGCGCTTTAGTGCAAGTGAATGCATTTCAGCGCATGTGTTGTTTCTTCAGGCCAGTAGCTACTATTTTTGTTTTATGAGTGTTGCAGCTTCTTGGACTGTCCAAGACCTAAGAAATACAAAAACTACTAATCCATTTGTTTTGCAGGTTGCCTAGGAGTTCCAACTAGATATTGTGTCTTTTTCTTAACTGGGCATCTAGATCTAATTAGAGGGTAAATAAACCTTTGTGTTGTATGCTTACCCTTAGTGGGCCTGCCCTCCTAACTTGCTCTTTGAGAAGGTAAGAGGGGAACAACCCAAGTGAGTACACCTAGACTTCGGGTTCCCATCTCACTATAATAAATAGGGCATTGATGAAAAAAGGGTCAATGGTTGGGGCTATATGAGAGTTCACTCTCACATTGGGTGCTTAGTAGGATCCTAGAGATCTCAATCATGCTTGTGTGACTACTAAGTTCTTGGTGCTTCATTGGGCTATAGGCCTCAATTCCACTTGCGCAACTGTGAAGGGTAGCTCCTAACAGGAAGACATATTAAACACATTGTGCATAGTGACCAAAAAACTTTCTAGTCATTGGTGCAAGAGGTCAGACCTCCAAAGCTGCCCATATTTTTGTGTCCCTTAGTAGAGACACAAAGTTTGCCATGAAGATTTTTCATGGGAATTGATGTTTGGCTTCCCCGGAGAAGTAAGTGTCGTGGGGGGGAGCCAGTGGGGTCAAGCATCTGAGTGTCTACTCTGGGTAAGCATAGCTGGAAAACCGATTAGGATCTAATGACTATTATCCTTTCCATCCTTAAGAATGTTATACATGAGCATGAGTGTCTTTGAGCTAATATTCATTTGATTATTTTGTTTTCTTTTCTTGATACTTGCTTGCCAAGAGTAGACTAAAAACACATCATTATCCTCAAACACTTTGCGAAGAACACTTGTCTAAAAAAAAAACAATCATCCAAGTCAAGTTCCTAGTCAAAATTCCAAACATAGTCACATCCTAGTCACCATCCACACAAAGTCCTAATTACATCGAAACTCCCTCCATCTCATGTTCCATAAACCTAAGTTGTATAAGAATCCTAAGAAGTCAATCCATTGACCTATCAAGAAGAAGAAGCTCACACAAGCACAACTCATTAGACGTCAAAAATTTTGGTATACAAACCGCAAACTCTTGCTTAAACATAGGACCTTCTTGCATCATTACCACGATTACATCCATGGTCATAGCAATTAGTTTGGTGCTAATTATGAATTAAGAATATGTTCCCTCCATCAAGGTTCAGGTTTGTCTTTTAACACTAACTATCATCAAAATCAGGGTGGTTGTGTTGCTTCGTACAGCTTGCCATCTGAACCAATCATCTATTGAGTCATGTTCATGCCAAGGATAGCCTAGTCACCAAAATTATTCTAATCATCACTATCATCCCTCTTCAATAAATCATCCTCAATCTTTTCTAAGGACTTAGCACATCAATCAGTCACCTCCAATTATCAAATCAATTTTCAAAATCCAAATCAAATCCAATTTAACCTCACATTAAGGTTGCATGCCTTTTGAAGTTTCATGTAGACCTCATCCTTAATCACTTGGCTTTGTGCTTGAAGAAGAATCCTCTCCAAGCACCTTTTCCTTATCCTTTGAGTCAATCAAGACTCTTATCTCATGTCTTTGTTTTACTTAGGGTCATTAGTCAACCCTTAATGGAAGAAAGGCTTTTTTATCATCATTCCAAGGTCTAAATTCTACCCCACTTGGTCATTACCTTGCTTGGAGGTTCATCAACATTTCCCACCAAAGATCCTCATCTAAGGACCAAGGTGCAATCCTAATCAAATTCGGGTCCTAATCCAAAGACCTTATCAATCAGCAAAATCTATTTTCGTCAAATTCAAATCCAAAAATCCAAGAACCTTGCTAAGTCCTCTCATCAAACATCTCCTCCTTCAATCCTTTCTAAGGTTATTCTTGTATGGTCACAACTTGATCTCAAAAGAAAAAGATGGCCGAACAACAATATGGTATGTCAGACATTAGTGTCCTATATGAAGATCCTACACAAGGTGTGCAACCTAGCATCCAAAATCAAACACAAAATCCTAATATGGTTGACCAAGATGAACTCTCTCTAAAAGTACAAACTTTCCTGGCAGACTCTTATAACCAAGAGATGTTGGATAAATTTATCCAACACAATCCTACTACACTTCTAAAGACCCTCCTTGAAAATGGGGCTCAACTCCCACCTGATTTCAATAAATCCACCCTTGGTCAACAACCATAAGGAGACCTTCCTCCCACTCATACCGTTGCACCTATTCAAACTCAATCAAATGCGGCCCCGCCAATCATTCAAACTCAATCAATAACACCCATGGTACCTGCCCTCGAGGTCTCCATTCCACCTTCTTCCTCCCTACCATCTATACCACTATCAAATCCAATTTTATCTATTCTCCAACATGCCTCTATACCATCTTCTTCTCAACCATATATTCCCATTCCACAAACCTCCATTCCCATCAACAATGTCGCTAGCTTCATTCGAGTTGCGCTTAATCTTGTCACAATAGTTTGTGGGTCCCAACTGACTGTCACTCAAGTCCTTGTGACATCGGTCATCACATCTCACATCCCCACTTCCTCATCATATCAATACATTAGTGGTGGTGCACCTTCCATGACTCATCTAATTCTAGGGGCAAACACAATCCATCATTTCCAAAATCCACAACAAGACCTCATTAAAGAAATTTAGGACATGAAAAACATCATCAAGGACATGAAGGAAGGGACTAACAAAAGGAAACCTTACTCCTTTGAGGAATTTTTTCCTTGTCCTTATGACCTGTCTATATCAGTTGCACCTTACCCCCCAGGGTTTGAGATCCCTAAGTTCACCAAGTATGAGGGAAAAGGGGACCCCCATGACCATGTCCAGGAATTTCACATTCTATGTCAAGAAGTCTCCTATAGTGACCTATACCTTCGAAGACTCTTCCCTAAGAGTCTCACGAGAGATGCCCTCACATGGTTCTCATCCTTACCACAAGGTTCCATTATCTCCTTCCCAAACTTGGCAGAAAAGTTTGTGACTCACTATGCCTATAACATGGCTAATGATGTTTCCATGATGGACCTGTGTAACACAAAGCAAAGGCCGGAAGAGACTTTCACTAACTTCTTGCAAAGATGGTGACATCTCATCAAGAAATTCCAATGGGACATGCCAGAACAACACCAAATTGAATTATTTCAAAAGAATCTAGTGCCCGAACTATCAAGGCCTCTGACATCTCAATGTATTAAATCTTTCCAAAAGTTGACTGATAAGGGCCTAGCCCATGAATGTGTCTTGTTAGAGGAAGGAACCTTAAAGCACTACCAAAGATCAAGTCAAAATTATTCCTCTTATCATAATGATAAAATTCTGGTTCAAAAACAAGAACGTAGTCAATCACGGTGTAACTGATGCAAAACGGGTCCAAACTGTGGCCACTACTCCAAAACCCACCCCCAACAATCACCAATTCAACAATAAAAATAATCAAAATCAATCCCAAAAGCCTCAAAGCAATGTCTCAATCCAGAGGTGACCACCCCGATCCAACAACAAGACTCCAAGAGTCTATACTCCTCTTGCTAAGCCCATTGAAGTGGTTTTTCAAAAGCTTGTTCAAGCAGGTGCAGTGGTTTTCCTGATTACTCGCCCGTTCGATCCAATCAACCCAAACCTAGGTGGTATAATGATAATGAATATTATATCATCGTATCAAGGGACATGATACACGAAAATGCATGAAGCTTAAAATCTACATACACGATCTCATTGATAGAGGTGAAATTGAAGTAGAAAATGAAAAACCTGGTAACAACAATGACAAACTCAAAATGTACCAGGAACCCTTCCCAAAACATGATAAAGGAAAAGGCTCATCATCTAACGCGGTGAACTATGACTACACTAATCACATAACCGGCTTTGACTCTTTAGTGGGTTGCATTGAGCCCCTAAACAATCATGTCAATGTCATAACTATCCAAGGAGTTAACCCTCCCCCTCCCTAAAACAGACCTAACCCTGCTAGGATAGTCAATCAAGGTGCTACACCTTTCACCTCCTACTCTCAAAATGACTACAATGTAACCACTCACTGAGGCAAAGTCACCATGCAAGGATATCCTCCCCCACCAAACCCTCCCCCCATGTCTTCCACCTGCCGATATGACCTCCTTGACCAACTTGGGAAGACCCCCGCATAGATCTCCATCCTAAAATTTCTCAAGATTTCCCCTATCCATAAAGAAATTTTGGAACAAGCCCTCCTTGGGTCTCGTGTTCCTGATAATATCAATGCTACCCAATTTCAATCTCTCATTGGAAACCTTTCCACCCAACAACACCTTGTGTTCACTTCCAATGATGCTCCTGCAGATGAAGACCATAATAAACCTTTTCATATCAAAGCCCTTATCCAGAAGCACAAGGTCAAACGTATCTTGATAGATAGTGGATCCAGACTCAATTTGTGTACATACAAGTTAATAAAACAATTGGGACTTTCTGAGGACCTGGTAGATACATCAGGAAGGATCACAATAAAAGCATATGATGATGCGGAAAGAGTTTCAAAGGGCATGATCACCTTTCCTCTTCAAGTGGTCCCTATCACAATTGAAACCCCTTGCCAAGTACTAGATCTTGATCTCTCATACAACATCCTTCTCAGTCGGCCATGGATCCACTCCTTGCAAACCATACCCTCTACTTATCACCAATACATCAAATTCCCCTTCAATGGAAGAGAGATCACTATCAAAGGTGATCCACAACCTTTTCAATATTGTAAGCTCTTAGAGAGGAAGCATTCATATCATTTCCCACTAAATAGACCCTCACCAACTCCTCCATCTGACACATCAAATATTGCCTCCACCTCATCCCAAGCAGACACACAAATCAAGATCCTAGATAATGGCTATGGAGAATACAAATTCAAGGATGTCTTATTAATAGGCAACCTCCTCTTATCTCCTAAGTCATTTGGCAAACCAAAAGAACTCAAAAAAGATCAAAAATCGGTTATACAATGCAAAGATACCACCTTCCAGCAATGGGGCCCACTTGATGAGGAAAGCCTTGACACAGATGTCTCTTCATGTTTGTACCGAGAAGAAGATGAAGACCCAGCAAAATACCTAAAAAAATGTATCCAAAAGCATCATCTACAGTTGAAAAAATGGGTTACAAAGGACATTGCTTGGGACCAGAGGAGAAAGGAAGAAAATAACCCATAAATCATATCTCCTACAAGTACAATAGAGGCTTGGGGTACACCCCGGTGCCTAAGATTACTATCGTTGGTGCCCCTTCAAATCCTTCTTTGGATATCAAAAACTCTGATGAAGAGGAGTTCCATGAAATGCCTTATGAATATGAAAATGACATCTTATTTGACACTCACGTAAATGTCATCACCCCCATAACCCTTCCCATTTCACATGAGCTACATCTTGTCCATCCTGAACTCATAGACTGCGGCCAATGAGACAAACCGACTTTAGACATCTGCACCAATGATAACACTCTCATTACTCTCTTGACTATGTGAAATTTGGAAGACTGCAACAGGATACACAATATTCAACTACATGAGAAAGGATACTTTGGTAGTCAAGTCAATACCCTTAGCCACAAAAAGATAATAAAAAAAAAAACATGATTCCCTAGGGTGAAAACCTCTCTGAGGCACCTTTGGATGAGCAAAAAGCGAAAACAAAGGGCGTATATGAAAGTAAAAACCTAGAAAAGGCACTTGAGGATGAGGGACTTGACCTCCCTACCATTGGTTATCTTTCACAAGATAGGTCAAATTTGTTAATAGAAGAAACAGATAGTATCAATATGGGCACCAAAGACATTCCAAAAAACATGCTCATTGTCAAGTCCCTCACAGAGCAAGGGAAACAAGACTTCATCAACTTCCTCACAAAGGAAAAAATCAATTTCACATGGTCCTATGCTGATATGCCAAGTCTAGATCATGACTTGGTGGTTCATAATCTCGTTGTCCTCCAAGATGCAAAACTTGTAAAACAGAAGTTGCACAAAATGCATCCACATATTTCACTCCTGGTCAAGGCAAAACTCCAAAAAATGTTGGACACAGAATACATCAAACCAATAGACTACGCTGAATGGGTCTCCAACATTGTACCTATCGACAAACCCATTGGGGGCATTCTCATCTATACTGATTTCCAAGATCTAAATAAGGATTTTCCTAAAGATGATTTACCACTCCCCAACATAGATATGATTGTGGACCTTACAGCAGGGCATGAGATGCTATCACTTATGGATGGATTTTCTGGATATAATCAAATAAGACTTGTAGATGAAGATCAACATAAAACAACATTCACAACACCATGGGGAACTTTTTGTTGCAGGGTCATGCATTTTGGCCTCAAAAATGCTGGAGCCACATATCAGCATGCCATGAAAATGATTTTTCATGACTTCTTGCATAAAATTATGGAGGACTATGTCGACGATCTGCTAGGCAAATCAAAGACAAGATAGGAACACATCCCTATGTTAAGGCAGATCTTTGAAAGATTGGAAAAATACAAATTGTGCCTCAACCCTAAGAAGTATGTTTTTGGTGTCACATAGGGAAAACTACTAGGATTCATTGTTTCTCACAGAGGAATCGAGGTTGATCCTGCAAAGGTGAAAGCCATCATGGAAATGACTCCACTAAAGACTCTCAGACAACTACATAGCCTCTAGGGAAAAGTCCAATCTATTAGACATTTTATTTCACAACTTGCAGATAAATGTCGTCCATTTGCACACTTGTTGCACAAAGACACAAAATTCAAATGGGACTGTTTGTGTCAAAAGGCCTTTGAAAAACTCAAAGAATATATGGCATCACCTCTAGTGCTTATGCCTCCTACTCCTAGAAAACCTCTTATTCTATACATATGTGCTACCACAGTCGCATTGGGGGCATTATTGGCAAAAACAAATGATCAAGGGGAGGAACATGTCATATATTACATCAATCGAACACTAGTGGGGTATGAACTCAATTATACCCCCATTGAAAGAGCATGCCTGGCATTGGTATTTAGTACACAGAAACTCTAACACTATATGATAAACAACAAAACAAAACTGATTGCTAAGATTGGCCCACTTAAATATCTCTTGTCAAAATTTGCCGTCACTGGTAGAACCGCTAAATGGGTCATGTTGTTAAGCGAGTTTGACATTGAATATGTAGACAGAAAAGCAATCAAGGGACAGGTTATCACAGACCAGTTGGCTGACACTCCACTTCCAGGTGACCATCCTATTCTTACACAACTACAAGATGAATTCATTATGACTGTAACCACATCCTCCACATGGTAGTTATACTTTGATGGCTCTTGTACCCAAAATGGATCGGGGGCAGGAATACTATTGATCACACCTCAAGGATATTGCATGCCAAAGCCATACAAGATAGCTTTTGCATGTACCAACAACATCGCAGAATATGAGGCACTCATTACAGGATTATGCTTGGCTATCCAATGGAAGATAATGGAATTACAAGTCTATGGTGATTCCCAACTTGTCATAAAACAAGTCAATGATGAATACCAAATAAAAGATGACAAACTTCTCCCCTATCATAGTATGGTTTAAGATCTTAAGCATCACTTCACAACAATCAAGTTTGATCAAGTCCCGTGAACAAATAATAGGGCTGCAGATGCAATGGACACCATTGGCTCCCTCCTTCAAATGCCTACACATAGTCATAAGTGTGAGTTCTTGGTCGAGAAACTATTCATTCCGGCATATGATCTACCAGAGTCCGAAATGGTGTGTGTACTCGTTGGTCCCAAGTCCCCCTGGTACCAAGAAACCTTCATTTTCCTAAAAGACAACACCATTCCCCCACACCTTACAAAAACCCAACAACAAACCGTCATTCGCTGATGTGCTCATTACACCATCCTTGGAGACACCCTATTCAGAAGGCATTTTGATGGTTCCCTCCTAAGGTGTTTAGATAAACAAGAGGCGGAATGGGCATTACGTGAAGTACATGAAGGCATTTGTGGGGCACATTCAAGTGGGCTCACCTTGGCTAAAAAAATTTTGAGAACATGATATTATTCACCCAAAATGGAAGTAGATGCATATAACTATGTGAAGAAATGCATCCCCTGCCAGCAACATGGCGACAAGATCCATGTGCCATCACAAGAATTGCAACTGTTCATTACACCCTGGCCCTTCTCATAGTGGGGCTCGATCTCATTGGTAAAATCCACCCTTCATCCTCCAACAGACATAAATTCATTATCACCGCCACTAAATATTTCACCAAGTGGGTAGAGGCTATCCCTCTTAGTTTTACCATTGGTAAGCAGATATCCAAATTCATCCTCAACTACTTGATCTGTTGATATGGCATTCCAAAAGTTATCATTACAGATAATGGCAAACAATTTAAAAACCAGGATGTCAAGGAACTCTACCAGAAATTTGACATCCAACATCGCTTCTCCACCCCATATTACCCCCAAGGTAATGGTCAAGTTGAGGCTTCTAATAAAACCCTAATCAAAATCCTCAAAAAGACAGTCAATGAAGTTGGCCTTGATTGGCACCTCCAACTCCATCCTGCTTTGTGGACCTACCACACCTCCATCTGCACACGCACAAGCACCACCCCCTATTCCATTGTCTTTGACTCTGAATCCATCCTCCCCCTTGAGATCGAGATCCCCTCTCTAAGAGTATCATTGTAAAATATCCTACCAGATGAAGAATACCGAATTGCCCTCCTACAAGAGCTAGAATTGTTAGATGAAAGGTTCCTCAAGGCCTTGAACCATCTCCGGGTATATCAGAATCATCTATGCATGAGTTACCATAATAAAGTCAGAACCCGGG
The DNA here is from genome assembly GCF_030272615.1 of Cryptomeria japonica. Taxonomy (NCBI): domain Eukaryota; kingdom Viridiplantae; phylum Streptophyta; class Pinopsida; order Cupressales; family Cupressaceae; genus Cryptomeria; species Cryptomeria japonica. The sequence goes on along the minus strand of NC_081405.1, from coordinate 532,473,886 downwards.
AATTTGAAATTGGTGACCTTGTCCTCATATAGAATCAGAAAAACCTTCAAGAAAGAGAAAAGAAAGGAAAGTTCGAGCCTAATTGGCTTGGACCATATGTAATCATAGTGAAATATGGATTAGGGGCCTATCAGTTGGCTACTCCTAAAAGAGATCCTCTGGATGATCCAATGAATATCATGCACCTAAAAAGATTATATGCCTAGTCCTCAGAAAGTCATTAATTGTCAAAAAAATTAAAAAAAAATTAAAAATCATGAAAAAATACAAAAAAAAATGAGAAAAACATCCTGAAAAAACATTGTCACTCAGGTGAAAACCTAGCAAACAAGCACCCTGTGACACCAAAAAAAAATAATCAATTCGTCCATCAATGAAAATCACTTTGTGGCACTATGGACAAGTACCTTGGTGAAAACCTCCATGTAGGCGCCAAGGTAAATAAACTAGATCCATTGTCTTTCAGGTCGGTGCTCCAATCACCCTCCCCATCCAATCCGCCCATCACAACATCCTTTCCATTTCCATCTACGAATAAGTCACGCATATGATGATGAGTCTTCACCTAAGTCATGAATAAGAGATGTCCCATCAAAACTGATCTTTTGTGCCTCGGTGTGAGCTTCACGAAGTCTTGAGAACAGTCCTAATTCCACAAGCTATTTTGTAAAGCCATATGATCACTTGCCTAATCCAAAAGTCCACCCACTCTATACTTTTCCCTAGGGATGAATCCTTCCCTCGCCTGGCAACTTAATCCTTCACCCTAATCCTACTCTTGGCAAGAGGTGTCAGTTGGTCATAAATGAATGACTTGTTTGATTTTCTTGGATTTTTCATTTAGACTTGCATCTTTCACCCTACAACTATCCAGATTTTCCATATCTGGGTATGTTTACAATAGGTGCATACTGGGGCATATTTTCATAGCATAGCATGTTTTGGGTCTCTCTTGTATAAACCGATGACCTGGTACTAGTATTTATCAACACTTACCCTCTCGTGTACAAGAGGTATCGGTGTGTTTGAGGGTTTTCTTGCACATTCCCACAACTTTGTATTAGTGTTTCTCAACACTTGCATAGATGTGTGCAAGGAATTCCCATTTGACTATGAGTCAGTACACACCTTGGGTTTCCCATAGCATCCTGATTCCTATAATCAGTGGTGCAGGTTATCCAGGGCAATATCAAACTAGGTTGGCTCTCCACAATTTTTGTGCACAGCTCTCACCATCATTCCATAAAATCCTAAATCTAATAATCCCATGGAGTCCTCAATTAACCCCCCCCAACCCCTCTCCTATTCCATATTCTTCTATTTTCCATCTAAGATCATTGTATTACTATCAGCATATTCCCTCTTTGCATTATTCACTCACTTCAGCCATATAGGTGGCATTATTCATATAGATTTGATTTAGTTCATTACACTATCATTTAGATTTGTTAAATTTATTGATCAAAATTAAAACTACAGAGATATAGAGCAATATCTGAATATATATATCAATATCTTTAAATTATCAATTAATTTCGTATGTGCTAGATAACTTCAATAAATAAATTGATTATTTATTCTTGCTCTCACAATATGTATATTGCAGTATATATATTGCACTTAGTATATATATGTATCACAGGATATATATATTGCACACATCATATATAATTCTCTCACAGCCTTTACCCGATCACACCTAGCAGGCTAATCACCTTGATCGCAGCATATAACCACAAAGGTCTTCACATAGCATATAAGTGCAGAGGTCTTCATGCATAGCAGTCTAGAATTCACACAGATGTAATGTTCTATGTATTGCATTATCTACACACTAATATATCTCCGAACTTCCTTAAGGGCCATGTCCCTTTAACATGAAGAGGTGGCTAGATAAACATGTATCGACTCATTAAAGAATTGAAACACTAACTCTAAACACGAAGTTACATAATAATGTTATTAATTAAATATAGTAATAATTATTATTATCTAATCAATTTTAACAATAATAATAATAAATAACAGAATGATATATATAATTAAATGTTGAAGGCCTTAAGGCCAATTTAACATTTAATTTTATCCGACTAAAGCTATAAATCATCAACAAGATTGCCATTTTTTTTTCACAAACATTTACCACATAAGGTTGCACTTAGTTTCATTACATGCATCATTTATCCATTTATAATATATGACATCAATTCATTCACATACATTACTCATTCATTTAGATCACATCATTTGTATACCATTTGTAACTTACATTGCAATATCTATATATATGACATTACATTCATTTTTCATACAGATTCCACCTATGCTAATTATTCATTCATCATAAATCATTTACATCTACATATATAGCATATATTCACATCAAAAGAGCGATAACTCATCTTGCACCCATAAACATGTCAGCAACATATCATAGACATACATATATAAGCATCCACACTGCATCACAAATAGGTCAGTACAACATATCCATAATTACCATCCATACATTGCAAGGAGATAAATAGAATCATAATAAAGTACACACATCATCCATCACCACAAAATCATATATATATAAGCTCAAAAGCGATGAATATGTATGTAATGGTACAATGATCACCCCGAAGAGTCAAAATGGAGCTAGCTCTCCCCTCCTGTCTCTCCACCCCCTTCCTCTGTACCTCCTCCACCTGATCCTCTTGCTCCCCATCCTCCCTCTCCCCCTCCTCCCGGTGGCCTAAAACCCACCAATCCACCTATCTGTTGGCTCTGTGTAGGCCAATGACTCTATGTCCTGTGAGATCGCCCACTCTCAGTGTACGAAGCTTCTCGTTGTGCCATAGGTACTGCTCCATAATATAGTCCCCTGTAGTACCTTGCCTCTCGAACTTCCCTCTCTACCCTATCCCGTTGTTGCATCATATCAGAGTACATCTACCCAAGCCTTGCAAGAACCAACATCTAACAGGCTACATCCCTCTCCCCCCATAGTCGTATCATGTCTGCCTTTTCCCTCTGCACTCTGGCCCATAGCCCCTCTAGCTCATCATCTTGTCGATGGATAACATCCTGAAGGGCCTTTGTGGTCGTCCTTGTCTATGCCTCCTCAAGTTGTTGGCATTACAATGGAAAGGAGATTGTTAGCATTCCAATAAGGATATTGCGAAGGTTGTTGGAGATCATTGATATAACTAAAGATGGATGATTTCTATCTTAATAATATTATTTTGTCATTGATGTCAAGCAATTGATTTTCTGACTCAGTATGATGTTGCCATATCTTGAGAAGTATGTTTTGATGAATATTAAGAGGTCAATAAGTGACATAGAAAGAATGTGATAATGAAGGGGAATAATAAGTTATTCAATGGGCAGTTGTTACCAAGTTAGACAATGATGAGATCATGTTGTTTTGATTGTTTTGATATCCTACATATGTTGTTGACTATAAGTTTAATACTGTACTATGTCACCGAGCAAAGAACCTAGTCGGTAAACCCTAAGGTACCTAGTCAGTAAACCCTAAGGTTATCAATATCAGTTAAAGAAGGCAAAATGTCTACCGAGTGAAGTTCAGTATTTATCGAGTAACAACCGAGTTATAATAGATCGCATTGGATGGATAAAAGCATTATTTAATGAAGGATGCTGATGAGCTAGAGATAAATAAATGATTGGTATGCCGCGCATGAAGTTTGTTGAGGATAGACGTCATGGAAAATCAAAGAGGAAGATCTACAACATAGATTGAACTGCAATAACCTAGCACAAGTTCCAAGGAAGGAATGCAAGTTCCAAGGCAAGGTAAAACATTTTTCAGATTGAAGGAAACATTGAACCTGGTCAAGTTTGAAGATCTGATGGCTAAGATTGATCATGGGAAATGTGATCAAGGAGATTTAGTAGTTAGAGATTGTTTATAAATAAGGAATTGTTGATGAACAATGTATGCGGGCAAATGTATGCACAATGATGCTATAGTAATGTTTACCGAGCACAGAAGCTTGAAGATCTAATTGAAGAACAAATTGAGAAGCCTAGCAAGCCCAACAAGGGACAAGATAAGTCATATGACAAGATTGTTTTGAGCAAATAGAATCTGCTTTAGCATTTTAGATGTAAAGTTGCAGATATATTTTATTACTGTTGTTTATTTTGTAAGTGATAGAAAATCTCTTAACCGAGTGGACTATAAAAGTCTTATTTGTAAACCCTCTAGCAACGTAACATTCTAAATGAGTGTTTGAAATCCTTTGACAAGGTCACTTCTAACAAAGTGAAAGACTCTAACAAGTCTAAGGGAAATCCCTTAACCAGGTCACATCTAGCAATGTGTTTCTAATCTTTAACAGGATTTGCTTTTAACCGAGCATACTCTAGAAGGGTATATTTCTTAGTGGGTCCAAAATCCCACAGTGGTTTTTCCCTATTTGGGTTTCCACGCTTAATCTGGTGTTATATGTGTTATGATGTTTTAAGTGTATCTGTTTATAAGTATTGAATGATTTACAGTGTTAGTTGCATATCAGTAAAGGCTACCAAGGTTGAATCTGTTGAATATATTGAAGATTAAGCTTTTATGATTCACCCCCCCTCTCATCTTAACTAACACAAGCATCTGCTCAGACTCCTCCCTCTCTTGCCTTAGGGCATCCACCTCTATCATCATTGTATGGAGGCTCTCTTTCAAATCTGCTATCTCCCACTACAGCCACTCCACCTCTGCCTCCCGACTCTTCCTCCTAGCTCTCTCTATTTGTATCTCATCCTCAATGGAATGGAGCCTCACCTGGCTTGTATCCCTCTCCTATTGCACTCTATCAAGGTCAGCCTATGATACTCCAACCCTCCCCTCCACCTATACCTCAGGAACATCCATAGGTACAACATCCTCTCCCCCGCCAGCCACTAACTCTACAACCTCTCCTACTGGTACTCCCTCTCCCTCTCCCTCCCCCTCTCCCTCTCCCTCCTCAGGATACCTCCTCCATAAAACCCTGACCCTCCTTTGTTGTCTACTAGCACCACGCCCTGCACCAACCACAACTCTCTCACCTGGCCCATCATCCTCCCTGTCGACTACCTAATCTATGGTTGGCTGTAGCTCATCATCCTCCAAAAACCCAGTAATGGTAAGATGTACTGGCAAGTGCCCCTCCCACCAGCTCCTATATCCCCCTATCATCCCTAGATCCTCACCTACCCCCATCCGCTCATCCCAGACCAAATCAGACACTATCTTAAAACTGGTCCTGCCCTCCAATGGACTCGTTCTTGGGCCCCAAAATCTCACCTCCCGTGTAATCTGAGGATATAGTGGGATATCCCTCACTATGTCCTGAACCTGCCCAAGTTGTCTCACCACTCTGTAGGGTGCATAATACTCCATAATATACACTGATCAACCAAATATCCACATCTCCACCCCAGCCTAGTGTAGTTGCCAGTCCCCCCTCCATCTCTCACACCCCAAAAATGGCCACCATGTAAACTACATAATCTCATCAAGAATCCAGGGCCAAAACCATACGAACCCTATCTAAGTATAGTGTAGCAGCCCCTTGTACCTATCTACATATGGCTGATGGTCCTGCCTATCCTGTATACCTAGTGGTCGAGTAACCGCAATATGCTCCCAAGCCCAGATATGGAGAAGTGTCACTCCCACGGACAAGCTCGCATACTCCCTATACACCACCAAATACATATCATGATATAACTAAGCCAACATCACAGCTCCCCATGCATGTTGCATGCCATCATGAACCATGAAGTAAAGGCACCTGCTCCATCCAACAGGAAATTCATGCCCTCCCAGATTAGGTATAATCTGTCCGCTCAAGAATCCACAGATAACCAGTACCAAGTGAGGAATACACCGAATACCAATCGCCCTACCCAATTGCATCCTACTCTTGTCCAGCATCGGTGGGGTCTCATACTTGAAATCCTCCTAAAGGTAAAAATCTATTGCATCCAAATGATACTCTGGAATCACACCACAAATGGGGATCTTCAAGATCCTCCATACATCCAAAAGAGTCACTATCGCCTCACCACTAGGAAGATAGAAGGTGTTATACCTATTGTCCCACCTCTCCACTAATGTTGTCATCATCATAGTATGATCATGTATCCTTGACCACCTGCTCATATAATGCAACCCTAAAGCAGCTAACACCTCCAACTCATCAAGCCGCAACTCTCAGTATAAACCCATGGTAGCGGGTCAATGCTTCCTCGAGGCCAACAGCCACAGCTCAGCCTGCATCCAGCAAAACCAATTCATTATTTCCAAGTCCTCAAGTCCTATTATACCCTCTGATTCTAGCCATACCCTCAACTTATCCCAAAAATCTAAGCCTACCTCTAAATCTCTCCCCTCCCAAGCGCACGCACTAATTTACCCTGCGCTCGTGCCAAAGCCGTGGTGCATGCGCTATTATATAGGAGCACACACTAGCAAAGAACCTATCCCAGCCCCTCCCCTACCTACCACCCCCCTTCAATGCAAGCGCCTGTGCAATAGCACGAGTGCCCACGTAAGACCTTGAGCGCCTGCGTGAATGCGCGAGCACTCACCCTAGACATCGCCCAATCACCAAAAAACCTATTCTACCTGCCTTGTGCCAGCAAGCGCCTGCGCTGTTCGCTAGCTCTCACACTAACCCATTGGCGTGTGCACTGAAATGGAGATTAGTACATGCGCCTCACCAAATCTTGGCCCTGATCTAAGCCCTAATTCTACCCTTAGCCTAAAAAATCAAAAGGGGGGGTAGTCCTACATACCAGTGGTCCATAGATGGTGGGTTTGTCGTACCATCGAATCCTCTCAACACGATTATCATGGGTAGGAATGTGATCCATATCTCCTCTCTTCTAGGCTTTGATTGGCTCCAAGACTTGTGTGTAATAATGACACCTCATTGGGCCCTTTGTGGCTTATATGGGCCCCCTCAAGGGCCCACTTCCCCCACGGTCTCTCTTCTCCTATATTCTCTTCTACGCTTTCTACACCTGCTCCCTCTTTCTCTTTCATTCATCTCGTCCACTCAAATTCTTTCTTCTTTATTTTGAGAATTTTTCATCAATTTTTCTTTCGACAAAATTCTCGAGGGAGCATACACCTCCCACGCTTTATGCTGGGGCATCTATTTCTTTTTCTTCTATCTTTTACCCACTGCCAAATTTATCGTTGCATAAAAGAGGGGCAAAATTTAGACACTTAAAAATAATTATTTTAATTATTTTAAGTTCCAGACATAATTAATTTATTAATTATGCCAATTTTTAATTCCTTCTCAATATTAATTAATTATAATTAATATTGTCATTATAGTTTGTTGATTGATTTATTTAATAAATCAATCCCCTTTTATTCTTCTAAAAATTCTCAATATTAAATCCCCTCAAATTCCTCCTCTTAACTAATTAATTTCAATTAATTAGTTAACCTAAGTGATTCCTACAAATCACCTTTTTCCAAAACCATCATTAACCTAATAAATTCTTCTAGAAACTCCCTAGACTCACTTAGCATTATTCTTCTAATTTTTAATTCCCTCCACTCATTCTCTCTCCTACTCAAATCCTCCTACAAATCTTACCTACCCTAATCTCACCTAATCTTTCCTCTAATCCCTCTCCTAATAAGTTGCTAGTAGCTAATCATCATGATTAGCCACAAAGTCAACTCCTTGTCCCTTCCATCCAACCACTCTCCTTAAATGCTATCTTCCTATGTGAATGTGAGATTTTCAAAATCTCACATTCCTCTAAGAATCTCATCTTCCAAGGAATTTTTAATTCCTCCTTATTCCTCCAATCCCCATGAGCATCCCTTTTGAAGAATTTTTAATTCTTCATTTCCATTCTTCAAGGAGTATCTTATCCCTTGTTCTTCTCAAGGCACATTGGGAAGTCTTCCTAATGAACCTTGAGGAGTGTGGAGACAAGAAATTCCTTTAAGGCATATGTCTTGGTCTCCACACCTCCTCTTGTGCCTTGTGTGGACTCACAAGAAATCCTGACCCTCCATCTTGGTTCAATCCTAGCCCTCCATTTCTCCTCCTCTCTTCCTATAAATTGAGGACTCCATTCCCTCCTATCTCATCTCCAATTTTAGAAAATCCATGTTGCTAGTTTGTGCCTAGGAAGCCATCCTTGCATCCTTACCATGCCAAAATTAGCACTCATCCATACTTAGCCATTTCATCCTTCAATCCTTAATCCACCACATCCATTTGTGCACAATATTGGAGAGCCAGCCACATCAAGTAATCTAGGAGGAAATCAACATCACATTGGAGGCATTTGGGCGCACTTGGACTTCATCCAAGCTCCATCAGAGGGAGAAGGTAAAAGTTTGCAAGGTTTAAGCATTGTCTTCATGTTTTCTTGTGGTTTGATTTATGTTCCATGTTTTAATATGTTGTAGTGTTTTGTTTGCATACTAACCACCTAAATTCACCTTGCTGCTTTTTATCATCTTCACTAGCTACTAAAGTTGATAATTTTTGAAAAACCCAATCATCTTATGTGGTTGTTTCATAAATTTAGTGTGTGCATATAGGCTTAAGTGGCATTTTATCATAGATCTTAATATATACATGATTTTTAATGGCTTTTAGTTATAATTTAATATTTAAATGTCAAAATGTGCCTTATGTGTATTTATCATGTTGGCAGATGCACAATTTATCTAATAAGGCCATTTGGGAGATTTAATTTATAATTTAAATAACTATTATTTTATTATAATTAAAAAAGGAAATAGTAAAGCGGATTTATATTATTAAATTGAGTTATTTTTACATTTAGTCTATTTTTGCATTTTGCTCTCTCAAAAACCCTCCTAGATTGCAAATTTGATTTGTTGATTGGGGAAGAAATCTTGAAGGGAATTTTATGGGTAGGAGCTCATTGGATTCATATTAGTGTATTATTCTTGCTACTCAATGGATTAACTCTTTCATTTGGTGAATGCAAAGCTATTCATTTTTTAATTTTTATGCAAGTTTGAGATAGGTTCATGATTTCTCCTTGTTCTTTCAATATTCTTTTTTCTAATTGCTAGCAATAGATTTGAATTGCGATTATAATATTTCATTAGTTCATGGATATAGAAAAAAATATTTGAGTTATTTTTATAAAACGTGCCCTAGGAAATGTTATGTTCTCAAAATTTAGATTGACTTGTTGCATATTGCTGAGAAGCTTACTAGAATGATGTGTTGTCATTGATATCAACATATTCCTACGTTCCAGTGCTGCAGTCAAATTGAGTGAGTTGGTTTGGCTAGTGTGTTGCAGATGAGTTGTTGTGGATTAATGGTTTTTGAGATAAGTATCTCTAGTTGATTCAACAGAAGTTTGAGTGGTTTATATGGTGATTTGATCGAGTTGTGAGATCTGGTATTGTGGTTGATATTCAGTTGTTCATGTTATTTGACATTCTATATTGTGCTATGCATTGCTCTGGAATTGCAATATCTTAGTTTACGAATTTGGTAGAATGTTTGGGACGTTCATATGTGTCCTCAATTTAGATGGTTCGTGATTTGGAGGTCTGCAAGTGAATCTTTCACTTTGACAGTCAGTATAGTTGGTGTTCTTGAGGTTCGATATAATGATGATGAAGATTCTAGTAAGTGGTGATGTTTTGGTTTTTGTTGTGGTGATTCAAGTTTCTTGTAGATGCTTCTAGATCATGTTCTATCTGTGTTGATGGTCCACATTGATCATTGTAAACATTATTGATCATTTTCTTGATCCGGTGATGTTCTTCATGTTATACAACATTCATGTGTATTGTAGCGTGTTGCGGATGTTAGAGGCGTAATCTTTGGAGGTATTTCTTGTATGTGGTGTTGGTTTAGGTCCAGACTATGTCTTAGCCGATATTGTTTTGGTCTGCATGTATTTTTGTAGTGCGTGAAGTTATTGTTTTGTAATTTGTGTTGAGGGTTGAGCTGACCTTGAAATATAGGTTGATGATTTGCATAAATAAATGTAATAGTCATGTGAGAGATGTATCTACATGTGTGAACGTTGATTTGATCTTTCAATAGCAGAGGAGAAGTGCGAAGAAGTGTGAAGAAGTGTGAAGAAGTGTGAAAGAGAAGAGTTTGAGTTTTTGCTTAACCGAAACGGCAACTAGGCATGAGGAGATGATATTTCATCAGTTCATGTGTAATACCCACTTTCTACCCAGGCAAACATTACTAAAAAGAAACAACAATTTTGTTTTTCTAAACTTTGAACATAATTAACATAATATTTCAGTGGAATGCAACTCCCATAATGTACACACTAAAAAGACACAACGATACATAAAATAATTACACTGTACTTTTTTTATTATTATCTCCTTTTCATCACAACATAATACAATGTAAATCTTCAAGGAATAGTAGTAACTAATGAGTTACCATTTCCAATAGAATTAAATGATAAACATTAACTTGCTACATTCACTAGTTTACAACACAACCTATCTCCTTACCCGATATTTCTCTTGCATTCCTTCACGGTGTAAATACCTTGCTTCCAACACCTGCACCTACAAGGTGTCTATATGTCTAGAAGTTCAAACATAAGATCAGTGGATAGTTAGACATATGATATTATGATTCATTACCTTAACAGGATCAATTTTCAAAAACCACCCACTATATTGTAAAGATGTATAGAGAATGCATAATATTGGGAAGGAGTGTCAAGATCATACAAAACTTGGACAAGCAAAAACTAAGGTTCAGACCTAATGTCTTGGGGGCTCGTCATAGATGGCCTTGCCTACGTGGAGGCGCAGAGACTTCATAGTTTGGAAAAACAATTATAACTCATCTAATATGATGGTATAAGAGTGGGTATGCAAAGGTATTTCTATAACAAAAGAGTTCACTAGCCTTCAGCCTTCTACACACATGAGGGAATTAACATTTCTAACTAAGCAAGTAGAAGATCTATTAAAATATAGACTAAAGAGAAAGTCTAGCTAGACCACTATAATAGCATTCACAAGTCCCTAAGTTACAAGGCATCAATTTAACTTAGAAATGAGTAGCATGAATTATAACTAACCTTACCCAAGTAACCATTAACACAAAACCTTTTTTATTTAACACCAACTACCATGGGATAGGAGAGTATTACATTCAAATCACTAGATTCTTCCGCCCAATTTACCTCTTCTAGAATATAGACAGGTATAATGTATGATTTAAAAGTCCATACTTTTATGGATGACACTAATTTAATTTCTTTGAATACAATTAACATTATTACTCAAAATATAATAACGATACCCATAATCATCGTGCATTCCAAGAAAATAAATGAATTAACCCTTTAGAGGTTTCATTCTTTTATATCTTTCAAAATTTGAACAAGATTTGCTAAGGAAGAAATTACCATTCTTCTAGTATTACTAAACCAACTTAGGGTTATGTTAAGAAGCTCAGTCTCTTAACCGTTCCTTTACCAACTTGAATTCAAGGATATATTTTTTTAGGAGACAAAGACCATATAAGCTTAAAATAATTAGCAACAGAAATATGTAGAAGTGTACACTATAATGTTTATAACTGAATACAATAAAATAATAAAATATTTTATCAAAATTTAAATCAAATTATCATCATCTGTTCTACAATATATCTAAGTAATGTCAACATTCACCTATTTCATGACACTCTCATATCAACTTTGTTTGAAAATGGATACAAATATCAATAATAAAATAAATGTTGAAACAACAAATGTAGATTGTCCAGACAAACTGAAAGTCCCAAACTCCTTAAAACTAATAACAAATTACTACATAGTTTTGACCCCTTTCATGTATTAATCTACCTATTTGTGTCCAGAAATTGTGCATAACTATATTAGAAAGTATGTGTTTCACCCTGTCAATCATCCTACGCATAATCTTACTTTGGATTTTCATAGAAAGAGAGATTTGACTAGAATCCTAGACAACGTCCTATGATGTGCATAATGAACAATTATCAAAAATATGTTAGATTACTATTCAATGAACTTGCATAGTGCAGATTACCGTTCAATGAAATCCCACAGTGCAAAAACTTTCTTCGCTACAACAAAATGATAATATTACGGAAACTTTTGACAAATGTAGCTAATCCTGTTTTGAAACTTTAATACCCACACCAACTGTGAGCCCATTTGGATCTTTCAACCCACCTAGGTTGCACACCCTAATCTCTCCACCATCTATTATTATCCCCATATTATCTATCCAGTCAGATTAAATTTTATTGCACTAATTACTTCAACAGACAAAAGAATTGGTAGGTGATATTGTATGTTCTAAACTTAAAAGAGTTTGGAATACCATACTTGCTTGTATTCCAATAGTAATGTAGAATGATATAGATTGATAACTTTTGTTTCAGGAAACATGGAGGAAATAGCATACCTCTAGAGCACTTATGTTGCTTTCCTAAGTGGAGACAATAACTTCCCAAGGCTACCCACCCTCATTCGCAGTGACGCTACCTGGAAGGCTCTTATGCACCAAAAGAAACTCCATCTTGAAACAAAGTTCCTTTCTATCTGCACTATCTCGATGCACTTCGTATTCCTTAACATCACCATACGTTGCACGGGATCTAGTATCCAACAGTTTTGTGCCAAAACTGGAAGCTTAGGAATGTTATGATGTAAATATCCACCCAAGCATAATGGTCAAAATATTTTGCAAGATTTTATTGTTGCAACTTTCCTTGAATCAAATGTGTCTGGTAGGTATGGCGCCATTCCCACAACCTACGCCTGATTTCTCCTTGCTTGTGCCAAAAGGAAGCTTTGGAATCAGATCTGAATATCGATTAGTGCATACCCAAGATTTTATTTTTTTTCAATGAGGATTGCAGGAAAAGAGGATTTTGTCGAAAAGACATCAGAGTCTTGTAAGAGGATAGAACTGGCAGTCGCGTTATAGGGTACACATGCCATATGGGTTTTTTGAAAAGGCTATAGAAAATTTCAAGAAAATGCAATTGGTAGGCGTAAAGCCGAGTTCATTTCCAGATTCATTCTTGTTGTGATAAATTGGGAGCTCTGGAACAACGTGTAGGCATCCCTCAATGCATGATGAACATCGTGTCTCTTCCCCCTCCTCTGGTTAAAAAAATGTCTCCTAGTAAACCAGGTGTGAGATCCCTACACACACACCTAAGGGAAAGTCCAATAGGGTTAATTTTTTAGCCTTCAAATGACCACAAGGGCCCTACAAAGAAGGACTCCACACCTTTGGTTGGAACTGCTCACAAATCCACTAGGCTAGTGCCTACTCAAGATGAGTAAAAGGCCTCAACACCTTCAATGCACCACCCCAGGACTCCTGCTATTAGGGGCTTTGGAATTGGTTCATTCATGACCATTAGGGACTAGTCCAAGCACTAGTTTAAGGTTTTGTCTTCAAATCCTTATACCTCATTTGGAAACCTACCCTCTAGGCTAGTATCCCTATTTAGCAAGAGAAATGACCTTAACTCCGAAATATTCCACACTCTAGAAAAATAATCCCCATTATAGATACCCTTTTGGGAGTTACACTCATCCCCAAAATGGTTACATGCCTAGAATCCACCGCTATAAGTTTTTACGATGACTGTCCTAAATTTGCTTAAGGTAGTCACATGGAGATGCCTACCTTGATTTACTTCTTTCTCCTCACAACCAAGTCTCCCTTGCAAAAACCCATGAAAATCCTACAATGCATAGGCCAATACTACACTCCACCAAAGGAAGAAACTTCTAGTTGAATAGAATCCAAGATATGGCCATTTTTGGCTAAAACCCTAGTCAAACCCTTGCTTTCCAGGTTACAGTCAGGAAAATGAAGGGTTCTCCCTACTCAGAGACAATAAAAGCATCAGACCACCACCAAATCAAATCTAATTCAACCCTCCAATTACTCCATGAATGGTTTTTCTCAATTCAATCCGTACAAGGATGTGCAATCTCTGCAAACTCAGCATTTATGGGAAAACTCAGTTTTTTTCAATGATTTATTGCTTCAAACTTCAAAACACAACATCACAAACCTTGGGAATCATGTCCACAAGGCTTATAGACCTCTCCAATAGTTTCCAACTTATTTTGAAGGAGGTTGGAGCCGTTGAAAAGCTTACATCAACCGGATTTTGAAAAGTTGCACTTTTGCACTCAAAAGTTGCATTCTTGCACAAAAAGTTGTCAACACTATAAGTTTGGGATCCACACAACTTGGATCAACCAAACACCCCTAAGACACCCTAAAAACCTATCAAACACAAAACCAAACATCCTACAACCCCTATTGACCAAATTGTCCAAATTGGCTTATCAAATTGCCTAATTTGTGACATTGGTTTACAAGGTGGGGTCTTTATTAAATACATGAAACTTTCATAAACACAAGACACTAAGACAAAAACTATGATCCTAGTCTTCATCCTCAGATCCATGATTTTCTTGTTGATGAAGTTCCCCTGCACCATACTCCCCGAGAGAAGAGATCTCAAGCCCACTTTAGATCAGAGTTTGTAGGCCTGCACTAGGTTGGAAATTTGTTTATCTGTCATCCAAATTGCTTCAGAGTCTGGTTTGCCTTGCTAAGCCACTAAATACTCAATGTAATCCTCATTCATTGTCCTCTTTGTGACTCTAGTGTCTACAACCTTGCTCAACTTTGGTGATTCATACCTTGGAATATCATTGTCTGTTGCAACCTGCATTGGTTCCTCCACCTCATTACCATCACCTTTGAAAAGTGTAAGATCACACACATTGAAAATGGGTGACAATCCAAGATGAGGAGGAAGTTGGATTTCATAAGCATTTTGCCCACATTTCTTCAAAATCTAACATGGTCTAATCTTCCTCTGCATGAGCTTGGTGTGTTTACCCTTTGGGAGTCTCTCCTTCTTCAAATGTACTCATACCAAGTCCCCAACACTAAACTGCACATCCCTCTTTTTCTTGTCAGCATAAGCCTTGTACTTCTTTGCAGATTGTTGGAGACGAAACTTAACTTGATCATGTACCTCCTTGATGGTTGACGCAAAAGCTTCACCATCTGCACTAATAGGCTCTTCCTTGGGAAAATCCCTTAACTCCAATACACCCCTTGGGTGGATGCCATACCCAATTTGGAAAGGAGACTTCCCTGTGCTCCTATTTATGGTGTCATTGTATCAGAAATCTGTTTGTGACAGTATATTAGCCCACTTTTCTCCATGTTTCCTTGTCAAACACCTTAATAGGTTCCCCAAGGACCTATTGACAACTTCAGTTTGGACATCCGTTTGAGGATGGTAGGCTGATGAGAAAGACAAGTTCGTTCCCAACTTCTTCCAAAGGGTCCTCCAAAAGTGACCTATGAACTTCACATCCTTGTCGAAAACTATGTTTAGAGGCAACCCATGTATCCAAACTATTTCTTTGAAGAACAATTCTACAACATATGAGGCATCACAAGAGGTTTTACATGGAAAGAAATAAGCCATTTTACTAGATCTGTCCACCACTACAAATACACTGTCAAACCCCCTCCTTGTCCTAGGCAGACCCAACACAAAATCCATGCTTATGCTTTCCCATGGCCTAGAAGGGATGGGTAAAGGCTGGTACAAACCTACATTGGTGGATTTCCCTTTGGCTTTCTGACAGATTACACATGTTTCCACAAACTTCCTAACATCTTCCAGTAACTTAGGGCAGTAGTAGTGTCTTTTCACAAAGTCTAGGGTCTTGTCAAGGCCAAAATGACCTGCCATAGCTCCACAATTCTTCTCTCTAATTATATTCAACCTCATAGATTACGTAGGAATACATAATTGTTCACCTTTGAATAGAAGTCCATCTTGTATCAAAAATTCAGAAAATTCAACATGATACCTCTTACCAAAAGTTTCAAATACCTTGTAGATCTCTCCAAAGTCTTCATCAACATTGTACATATTCTTCAAGGAGTAAATGCCAACACTCTCCATCTTGATTTGATTGACATTTAAGACCCTCCTTCTCAAGGCATCTGCAACTTTGTTCTTGACCCCCTTCTTGTGCTTGAGGGTGAGGGTGAAGGCTTGTAGGGTCTCTACCCACTTCATGTGTTGGTGGTTTAACTTTTCTTGACTGTTTATGAAACTGGGTGCTTGATTATCAATAAAACCTATGAACTCCTTAGGCAATAAATAGTGCCTCCACTTCTTCAATGACTAAACCAAAGCATACATCTCCAAGTCATAAGATGAGTATCTCCTCTTGGCATCATCTAGCTTTTCACTAAAAAAAGAAATTGGCATTCCTTCCTGACTGAGCACACCCTAATAGACATGTGGCTTGCATCACATTCCACCTGAAATATCTTCTTGAAGTTTGGCAGGGCAAGGACTACTTGTTCTACAACTTTCTTCTTCAAGGTTTCAAATGAATCATCTGCCTCCTTGGTCCAACTAAACCTGCACTTTTGTCCTCCTTTTATGGTGTCAAGTATTGGTGCACAAACATGACTAAATCCTCTTATGAACTTCCTATAAAAGGTTACCAAACCGTGGAAACTCCTGAATTTGTCTTGCCATCTCTGCATTCTAATCTGGAGTGAGTCTGTATGCTACTTTATTTGGTAGGGTAGATCCAGGGATCAGATCTATGCAATGACTGATGTCTCTCACCGATGGTAGGGATCTTGGCATTCCATCTGAGATGATACCTTTGTACTTATCAAGCAACTGTCTGACTGTAGGGTCTATGTGTCTTTGTCCTTCTTCTTTCCTTTTTGCAAACTTCTTTTTCTTTGTCACCTTGGGACTAGGCATGAGGGCATAGCAAACTGCACCTTTCTCTACAATCTCCTTCATCAACTACTTTCCTTCTACCATCAACACCTTGGCATCTTTCCCCTTTGGTCCTATCTCTTCTTCTATTATAGGTAGGAGTTCTATCACCTTACCATCCTTGGTGATTGAATAGGTAAATCTAACCCCATCATGATGAGCCTTCAAGTCAAACTGCCATGGTCTTCCAAACAAGAGATGACATGCATCCATCTTGGCTATATCAAATAGAAATCTGTCTTTATATGATCCAATCTGAAACTCTACCCAAGCTTGTTCTTCTACCACTTCTTGTTGACATTGGGTGAGCCATGAGACCTTGTAGGGGTAAGGATGAGGCAACCTTCTCAGCTTAAGCTTCTCTACCATTTCAAGTGATACAAAATTCTCAGTAGACCCGGAGTCTATCAAGACCTTGCATACCTTTCCTCATGCCTTGCAGGTAGTCTTGAAAAGAGATTTTCTTTGTGTAGGCTCCTTGTCAGGTACCTTCATGGTGATTACTACTCTCCTCATCATCAAAGCCTCTTCTCTTTCAAGGTAGCCATAGCTATTAGGAGCATTAACACTCTGGTAGGTGTTTGCACTTGCCACACATTGGCAATCAGATTCCTACACCAAATTGCTTCTCCTTTCTACCATGGAGCTTGTAGCCTTCTCTGGACACCTATTGGCTATGTTCCCTTCTTGGTTGTAGTTTTAGCATCTAGGAGGTCCTCTACCTTGGGATCTTTCTCTAGAGTATGGTCTTTTGCTCCTAAATCTCCCTCTTGGATTGTAGCCTCCTCCTTGGTTGTAACTTCTCTCTCCTCTATTTCCTTCTTGGCTAGACTCACTTTGGTATCCAAAACCATTTCCTTTGCCTCTGAAAGGGCCTCTTCCCCCTCTTTGTTGTCTCCCTTTGCCTCTTCTATTTTGTTCTTGTCTTCTCTTTAACTTCTCCTCCACCTTGAGTGCTAATTGAAAGCACTTTTGGACTGTCTCCAAGGTGTGGAGATTCAAATCTTCTTGGATGGAAAATATCAACCCATGGAGATATCTCACCACCTTCTCATCTTCACTCTCTTTCACCTTGGTCCTCACACACAACTTCATGAACTCCTCTATATAGGAACTCATGTCCATCTCCTTCTGCTTCAAGTTTCGTCTTCTCCTATGCAATTGGACATTGTAGTCCATTGGAACATGGGCTTCCTTCACCAAATCCATCATCTTTTACCCTCTCATCTTGGATGAAAGTCCACCAAGTCAGTGTAGCCCCCTTCATTTTTCATTGGGCCATCTTCACTTTTTAGTGCTCTGGTATGTCTTCACTCTCAAAGAAATTGTCAAAGGAGTCTATCCACTCCATCACTGTATCAGGTTCCATCTTGCCTGCAAACACTGGCAAATCCAACTTCACATCCATTGTTCTTCTTTCCATGGACTTGATGACATTCATCAGGGGTCTTTGGTCTATAGGAACCTATAGTTCTTCCTTCCTAGGGATCTCCTCTTCATCCCCTTCTTCAACTCCTCGAGAGTATCTCTCTCCCCTCTCCACTTTGTCCTTAAACTAGTCCATTTCATCTCTCAAGGCCCGATTCTTACCCCTGACTGGTTTGCTCTCTACCATTTGTTTCTTCACTAAGATATTTAACTCATCATTGGTCATCCTTGATGGGACATCTTGGGATCCCTTTTCCTCTAACATCTTGTCTTCTCCTTCTATCCAAAGGACACTCATAAGCTCTGATACCACTTGATGCAAAGCCTTGCACACACACCTAAGGGATAGTCTAATAGGGTTAATTTTTTACCCTTCAAATGACCACAAGGGACTTACAAAGAAGGACTCCACACCTTTGGTTAGAACTGTTCACAAATCCACTAGGCTAGTGCCTACTCAAGATGAGTAAAAGGCCTTGACACCTTCAATACACCACCCCATGACTCCTGCTATTAGGGGCTTTGGAATTGGTTCATTCATGACTATTAGGTACTAGTCCAAGCACTGGTTTAAGGATTTGTCTTCAAATCCTTATACCTCCTTTGGAAACCTACCCCCTAGGCTAGTAGCCCTATTTAGTGAGAGAATTGACCTTAACTCCAAAATATTCCACACTCTAGAAAAATACTCACCATTCCAGATACCCTTTTGGGAGTTACACTCATTCCCAAAATGGTTTGGCAAGATCTGCACTTTCAGGGTCTAAACCCCTTATGAGTCTAGAGATCTAATTAGGGCAATTAGGCCTATTTTACAAAGAAACCATAATTTATTGGATCCAATATGGAAAATAAACTTACTGAGCATGTTGGGGAAGGTGAAAAACTTCTAATTCCATGGTTACATGCCTGGAATCCACCGCTATAAGGTTTTATGATGATTGTCCTAAATTTGCTTAAGGTAGTCACATGGACATGCCTACCTTGATTTACTTCTTTCTCCTCATAACCGAGTCTCCCTTGAAAAAACCCATAAAAATACTAAAATACATAGGCCAATCGTGCACTCCACCGAAGGAAGAAACTTCTAGTTGAATAGACTGCAAGATATGGCCATTTTTTGCTAAAACCCTAGCTAAACCCTTGCTTTCTGGGTTATAGTCAAGAAAATGAAGGGTTATCCCTACTCAAAGATGATCAAAGCCTTAGACCACCACCAAATAAAATCTTATTCAACCCTTCAATTACTCCATGAATGGTTTTTCTCAATTCAATCCATACAAGGACATACAATCTCTGCAAACTCAGAATTTTTGGGAAAACTCAGTTTTTTTCAGTTTTATTGCTTCAAACTTCAAACCACAACATCACCAACCTTGGTAATTATGTCCACAAGTCTTATAGACCTCTCCAATGTTTTCCAACTAAATTTTAAGGAGGTTGGAGTCGTTGAAAGGCTTACATCAACCATATTTTGAAAAGTTGCACTTTTGCACTCAAAAGTTGCATTCTTGTACAAAAAGTTGTCAACACTATAACTTTGGGATCCACACAACTTGGATCAACCAAAAACTCCTAAGACACCCTAAAAAACTATCAAACACAAAAAAAAACATCCTACTACCCCTATTGACCAAATTGTCCAAATTGGCTTATCAAATTACCTAATTTGTGACATTGGTTTACAAGGTGGGGTCTCTATTAAATACATGAAACTTTCATAAACACAAGACACTAAGACAAACACTATGATCCTAGTCTTCATCCTCATATCCATGAATTTCTTGTTGATGAGGTTCCCCTGCACCACTCAGGTGGGAAACATGTAGATCAAAGAGGATCGAATGGGGTTGCAAATATTTATGCCTTCTTCAAAATAGATGTAGGAAAGCAGAATTCTAGCACTGGAAGACTAAGAAAACCCTTTTTTGGTTCGTTAGTGGTTCCAATTATCCTTTATGGCTGTGAATTTCAGGGGAATAGCATGTCAAACCTTAAATAGAGACAAATATAGAGAATTTGAAAACATCTAATCACTAGCAGCCTCAAAGTCAAATCAACAATACCTTATGAAGTTCTTTTGGTTGAAGTTGGTATGTACCCAATTGAGGCTTTGGTATTTCATTCAGCTGTTATGCTATTTAAAAAAGGTAGAAAGTATGGAAAAGCATTGTTGGCCCAACTTGATTATTGAAGAGTACCTAAGTTGTAGTAAAAAGACTCGGAAGAAACAAAATAGAAACTGGATGAACAAGTGGGACATAAATTTTCATGATTTTCCCAGTAGCAAAGAGGAGATAAAAAAGTGGGTGTTAAACATTTAGGAATGCCATGTGGACAAACCAGCTAGGCAGGGAAAAAACATACTATATAAAAGAATTCAACCCTACTTGGGAGAATGATGAAAAAGAATACTTGAGATCTGTGATCAATGAAAAGGACAAAATTCTAATTGCACAATTAAGGACTGGATCTCATCATTTGAGATGTGAAACAACTAGATGCAAGGTGCCAAAAGTAGAGTGGGAACAAAGAACGTGCATTTTTTGTAGCGAGAGGGCAGTAGAAACAAAATGGCATTTCATTATGGAGTGTGCAGTGTATGAAGACATTCATATCTAGTTTGATAATGAATCAAAAGTGAATAGCCTGAATGAGCTTTTTGAAGAGTCAAGGCTTCACAAAACAACAAGTCTCTTAATCAAGATTCACAAGAGAAGTTCCAATATGGAAAAGAACTTGAAACTGGGCTAATTTAGATCTTCAGGGTCCCTTAGGCTGCTGGTTCTCGTGGAGGTCATTAAAATTCCTTCCTTAATTCATTCATTCAATATTTAGAAATTATGTTAATCTGTCACGCATCCTCTTCCGGTCAAGCTTGCACTCAATACTTTTATTTGACCCTTGTTGTCCTTTAACTGCTGTACTTTTTGAAAGTTAACCTCACAAATTCTACGAAGTACAAAACCAAGCCACGATAAAGCTCGTGCTATCCATGTCTATCTAATACTACTTGTAGATACTTAAAATGGTCAACGCCTACAACCATTCTTTTTAACATATCTTCTTATCATGCATTTGGTCTTTTATCATTCTCCCAATTGATATTATATATTTATCATGATTTTTAACATGTCCACTTTTGATGTTAATTAAATGATGTCAATTATTTATTAATTTGATCATCTCATGCCTATTTGACCTAAGTCACTCTTCTCATCTATTTGATTAAATAATTTTGTCAATTACTCAATGTCAATCCCTTTGGCATTAGTTTGTCCTAATCTATTTCTAGGGTCAAATAATTATTTAATTATTTGGGTCCCTTATCCAAATGTTCCCTCTAAGATAAATAAATATCATTTATTTATTTATTCTTTTTCACCTTCCATAAAAATTAAATAAATGCATTTCATTTAATTGTCAAATTATTGACATATGGAAGAATTAATAAATTATATTTATTAATTTTCTCCACTTCTCTAATTTTCATCTTCTAATCTCTCCACTTTTAACTCCACTTCTAACTCCACCTCACTCTTCCACATTCTCCATTTTTCTACACTTAACTCTGTTACTACTTACTAAGATTGCCATTAGTCTTATGCTCAAAGTTATTCTATATATTCTAGTCGGTTACTACTACTGAATCATTCAGTCGATAAGCACAATGCAGTTGGTTATAGAAGAAACTAGTCTCAGAGCTTAGTGTACACCGAGCTGTCTACCAAGTAACACTCTATGTCTATCGAGCAGCAAGAATGATATACCGAGTTGATATACACCGAGTGAAATGTGTTACCAGATTCACTAAACCTGGACATATATGGGAAACGTGTTGCAAAGATCGAGGAACAAGTAACCATTATCACATTGGAAATTTCACTTAAAGATTGTGTATGATTTTGAGGTCATCTAACCAATGAAATACTTTGCATGGTTATTCATTCGAGAAATCATGTTTGTAAGATCGAAGCATGGACCAGATCACTGATATAAGAGATCTATTTATACAGCATGAATTCAGGATTAGACATAGATGTGCATGTGTGTGTGAAGCAAGACATATACAAAAAGGAAAATCATGAGATATCACAGAGTATTATGACTGTTACAGTTGATAGAGAAACATAGAGGTCATCGTGAAGGATTTCAGAGAACAATCAAGGAACAGAGGAAACAGAAGGGTTTACCGAGTTAATATATGGATTACCAAGGTATGCTATAAGCAAGGTAATATCACTTTGAGCACATAGAATCTGCTATAACATTCCAAATGTAAAGTTGCAGATATTTTGTAAGATTTGATTGTAATATTTTGAGTTGTAAGAAAAACCTCTAACAGGGTAAAAGACTCTAACTAAGTCTATAAACTGTAAAGCCTCTAACTAGGTGTAGCATTTAGAATAAGTGTTGTAAAATCCTTTAGCAAGGTAGATCTAACTGATCTTGATACTCCTAACAAGGTAAGCTATCAGAAATAGCTAAACATGTAGCTCTAACCGAACAACCTTTATTATTGCAGTAGTGAAGTTGTGGGTGTCATCCCCACCGCATTTTTTCTCTCTAACCAAGAGTTTTTGCATAACCAAAATATATGTGTTATGGAGTGAATCATGTATGATTGTCATTTATTTGTTTTAGCATTATATTGTGTTACAGCACTATTCAGTTTATCCTTAACAGTAAAGTTATTATTGAAGAAAAGTTTTGAAGTACTGATTCACCCCTCGCCTCTCAGTATATTAGCTTTCCATATTGGGCCTAACAATTGGTATTAGAGCTTGAATCTTGAAAAAGGGTTTAACTGCCTAAAGAGAAAGATCTTATCAATGGAAGGCTATAAACAATCTCGAAGAATTGTACATCTACAAGAAGAGCTGGATCATGCTAATCAAGTGATTGCAGACATGCAAAGACAAATGCAAAAGTCTCTGAAAGTTAGAAGAAGATTATCTGATGATTTGCAAGACTCTCAAGAGCTAGTGGAACAAATTGAGACATCATCTTAGAATAGTATGTCTGAAGAGACTGAAGAAATGATTGAAGTGTTGAAATAAAAGAACAAAGCACTGACTGGTCAGCTAAAAGGAATGAAAAGAGAACATGAGCATTTCAGCACAAAGATGACTGAAAATCTTGATGCATTGAGGACAGCCAAGGATAAAGTAAGAGATCTAGAAAGAGAGAAACAACAACTTGAAGCATTAGTATCTGAAAAGAATGATGAACTCATAAGATTGACTGGGATTCAACAAAATCTGTCAGATCAATTGGGTTATGCACATCATGAAGCAAATCTGAAAGATGATGAGAATCAAGCATTGAAACTTGAAGTATCAAGGTTGACTGATGAACTTGAAATAGAAAATAAATCCAAAGAAACACTGAAGAAAAGTTATGAAGCATCAAATATATTGGATGAGCAATTGAATACAAGAAGACCCAACAAAGATGCAGGACTCGGTTACAAAGGAAAAGACTCTACTGAGAAGGGAATCTACACTACCGAGAGAGGAGAATCATCAAAGCAAGCTGGAAATAAGAAGAACATCAAAGGAAAGAAGCCTATTTGCAACTGCTGTGGAAATCAATGTCTTACTACCAACATGTGCCAAATCAGAAAAGGTAAGCAACCAAATGTAACTAAGTCCAATGGTTATTGTTACAATTGCAATAAATATGGTCACACATCTAACCAATGTAGGACAAAATCTGCTAGCAATTATAAGAAGGCAAAATTCAAAGGGTTTTGTAAAAATTGCAATAGATATGGACACAGTACTGAGAAGTGTTGGTTTAAGAAAAAGAACTATATGTGGTCTGCACACCGAGAAAATATTGGAAGCTACCGAACTCACTGAGATCTTAACTGACAATATGTTGCAGTACCATGGGATTACAATACAAGGATATGGTGTGAATGTTGTGGAAGATATGGACATATAAGTGCCAACTACTTTATAAGGTTTGGAATGAACAACCGAAGATCATGGAGAAATCCTTGTATGGCATGTTTTCATTGTCACAAAGTTGGACACTTGGCTGGAGATTGCAGAGATCAACCTAGAGGAGACACTGAAGAAATAAAAGGCAAATTACAGATGATTTGGAAAAAGAAGGAAATTGTGTCAAATGAAGAAAGAACCTTACCTACCGAGTTAGGTGCACCTATTTCAAATTAATCAGTAAAAGTATGAAGGGACTGCATTCTCTCAAGGTTAAATCTTTAACAGTTCCTATTTTAGTATGTACTTAATTCAAAATTTGCATAGCTAAGATGTATTAGTAAGTTTGAAATTCTATCAAAGTCTTTTGGAGCACTATACAGGAAACCTGTCAAGTCGGTAACTACAGGAAATCTATCAAGTCGGTAACCACAGGAAGCCTATCTAGTCGGTAAATGAAGGAAATCTGGCTACTCGGTTAAAGCGCAAAAAGGAGAGTAAATCGGTTTAGTGAAACCAAGTGCATTTAATGTTTTGACCTAACCTGCACGGAGCCCGATAAGGTATATTGTGTACTTAAAGCATTTACGCGGTCATTTTACAATTACCAAGTTTTCAAGAGAGCAGAGAAAAGCGATTCAAAGGTGATCAAACCTCCTTAGAAGCAAAATTTAAGGTATTTACATCAATCTCAACGCATTGTTAAGCTGGTTTATAGATCATATCAGTTGAGAATTTTTGTTTCATATTTGCTAAGAGGAAAAGCGTCTGTCGTTTGAAAGTCTTGAAACCCTAAGGATCTTTTGTTAATTTTTATCTGAGATCTACAAATGGCACCTAAGATCCAAGAGCCCATTGTTGTTAAGAATGTTGAAAAGCCCTCACTAAAATACTATCTAACTCCCAAAGTAGCATCAGAACCGGATGACAAAACTACATTCTCACTCATCTTGGATAGAGTTTTACTAGTTGAGGATGTCAAATTCTTCACCAAATGTCATGTTGAAGAATTAGATCATGTTGAAATCAAAGACACCTATGATGAATTGTGCACCGATGGGAAATTGGATAGCAAGTATGAGCACATTAAGATCAAGGGATTGACTGAAGCCCTAACCTATCCCCGTGTCTTCAAACCCCAGTGGGTCAAGTTTATTCTGAGCAGAGTTCATGATGATCTCATGTGGTTAGAGGAGAAACCATTCAAAATCACCAAGGAAATCATTCATCTGATCACCGGTTACCCCATTTTTTATCATGCCTGAGCTCAGAAGATGATATCACAAAAAGAATTGATCACCTTAACCAGAGTGGAATCCGATTGCAGAGGATTGAAACTGAATAATGTAACTGATGCAAAGCTAAAGTTTTCTATTAGAGTAATAGGTTATTGTTTCTTCCAATTGGCAAGGGAAAATAGTGTACCCTGTGCAGCAGTCGACTTAGCATACAAAATTGTGAAAAAGGGAATGAAAATTGATCTTTGTGAAGTATTGCTAAAAAACCTGTTTGAGAATCTGAACACCATCAAGAAGCCAAAGAAGAGCAACTCGGCCAATACACTGAAGTTTGGATCACTGTTAGTCTGCATGTTTTTCTATTTTGAAAAATTCTTTCCATTAGTCGGTAAAGTAGTTTGGGAGCTACACTGACCAGTCACCCATCAAATCAATGACTTTATCAAACGTCTAGGTGACAACTTCAATGATATTATGGATGATTATTTTATCAAGTTTCAAGAGAAGATTCATAACAGGTATAGAATTCCACCCCAGCTAGTGGAAAAATACAAAGATGACATATGTTTTGAAGTAGACACCGACTACTGCTATGTGAATGTTGTGGAACCAAGAACTCAATCTTTGCCACCTATGGGTTATGAGATTGACTTTGACATCACACAACAGCAGATAGACACCTTTCTTACATTACCAAGGTATGCTACCGAGCTGAGGTATGGAACATATGAAGAAGTGAAAGAGAAAGTAAAGATGAGCATTGTAGTACCAAAACCTACAAGAAAAGAAACAAAGATGATCAAGGCACTATCAGAGAAATTTGGAGAAGGTTCTTCCTCCACACCTGTCAAGGGCACACTAGTAATCACCAAAGAGGAATCAGAAGCCCAAGAGGCTGCTATTACATTAAGCACCGAGTTGCCTAAAGGGAAAGTACTGAAGAGGAAGAAACAGGACACATCGAAGGCATCACTGACTCCCTCAGTGAAGCGCCCAAACACAAGATCATCTGCAGTGTCACCGAGTAAGAAACCAAAGACTATTGTTGTTCCTAAGGTAGCAAAGACCTATAAGAAATCTACTCGGAGACTCATTTTGAGTAAAGAGTCCAGTGACACAGAGTCTGAAGA
This sequence comes from Cryptomeria japonica, assembly GCF_030272615.1. NCBI lineage: Eukaryota > Viridiplantae > Streptophyta > Pinopsida > Cupressales > Cupressaceae > Cryptomeria > Cryptomeria japonica. Next base: position 532,447,292 of record NC_081405.1, on the reverse strand, counting down.
TGCTAACAAATTTTAGATTGTTAAGAGCACAAAAGAAAATGTACATAGTGTTGAAAACATTTGTGCTAGTCTCAAGCAATATGGTGGATTTGGATCATTCATATTTGTCAAGTATGAAACCAGATCTAATGATGAAAAGAGACAAATTGAAGAAGCTATCATCTGCACACTTTTGAAATTCTGATTGGTCCCATTGGAAGTATCTAACTCTCTTCCAAAAGAATTATATTTGCATATTGATAATAGGTGGAAATATGCAATGGACTCGAAGAAATAGATTAGAGAAAGAAGTCTGGTACATCTCTTTCCAGACATGTCGATAGTTGAAATAAAAGAACATCTGACAACCTACCACATAAATTTCCTCATCAAACAAAGAGCCTTAAAATTGATGAATGGTCTATATATTGAAGTGGGGAATGAAACAAAAGAAAAGTGGCAGGAAATCTTTCGAATCAAGACTATTGGTGAGCAAGGTGAAGTAGAAATAGTTGATGTCACCAAGCAAGATCCTGATGTCACCAAGCAAGACCCTACTGAAACCATACAAATTAATGAAGAAATCATGGACATCGAGGCACCTGAACAGGAAATGATAGAAGGCAATGCATATGCGAAACTAGTATCCAGTGAGTCAGTTTTGGAACAAGTTCAGCCCTATCCTCCAGTCACTTAGTCTGTTGCAACCGAGGCCCCTCAAGATACTGAACAAGGTGCAGAGGTTCACAAGTCTACAAAAGGAGAAGCTACTCCTTAGGCCACCGGGGAACAGACCTCTCAGGATCCTCCTAACACTGAAAAAATATTGCAACTGAGACCCCAAGCACCGAACCACCGAAGGACTCAGCAGAAGCTAAAGAAACCAACAAAAGTGTTGCCTCCACCGAGCAACCTACCAAGGATCCACAAGCCTCCCAAGCTATTGTATTGGTTCAATCGGCAAAATCTAAAGAAAAGAAGATGAAAAAGCATAGTTTCAAGGTAGATTTATCGAAACCAATAGTGTTACCCAATGTAGATATCTCCAAATTAAAGGGGCAAGCACTCATTGAATTCAGTGAACTATGCAAAGCAAAGGCCAAACAGGAAAAACAAATGGCCATACAAAAGAAAAATAAAGTACTTCAGAAGGTAAAGACACTATTAATAGATATGCTACCTGTAGCTATAGTGTCAATAGATGCAGCCATCCATATTCAACTGGATGAACTCCTCAATCAGATAGAGACATCTAGAGTAGATGCATCTGAATATTTGAGCAAGTTAAAGGACAAAGAGCTCACTGAAAAAATGATTGAAGAGGTACAGAAAGCTATTTCTATTGGCAAAGTTAAAATTGTCAAATTTATTGCTGAGTTGTCCCCTCAACTCAAGCACATTCTCTATTTATTTCAGAAACTCTATAAATTCTCTTTATTCATTAAAGATATCAAAAATAAAATAGAAGCAATTGAGAAAGAGATCACTGATCTCTCAAATAAGTTGACCATCGAGCCCAATTCTGTTTAGAATTTTTATACAAAGTTACAAAAGCTCATGGCTCAACAATTGGAACTCAAGAATGAAGAGCACAAAATAAGGATGGACATTACGACTCTACAAACCTTATTCATTCCACACTTGTCCTCTATCCAAGAACAGATCAACCGAGCCACCTACCTATCTACTACACAAGAGGGAAGCACATTAGATGGCTTAATTTCCCTATTAGCTGATATTCAAGCGCAGAATTCTTTAATGAATAGTGTAAAGGATGCCCTTTCTATCGCTCTCACCGATGCAAGGACAAAGTATAAATCCATTTTTGACTAGTTGCCTCCACCAAATGGTAACTAAATTTTGATGTTTGTCAAAAAGGGGGAGTATAGTATCAAAGTATACAGGAGGAGTGTAGTATACAGCGGGAGTATACCGATCAGAGTATCCAAGAGCAGTATACTGAGCAGTGAACAAAGCAGTAATTACCATGCAGTAATCAAAGAGCAAAGAACAAGAGAAGCACACTAAACATTAATCACCGAGCATGCAAAATCAGAGTTATGTATAGTATATTGATAAGGGGAGTATTTCTGAATATACTATTTCATTGACAAATGTATATATTGTCAGTTTAGTCAAATTTTGCAAGTATATAGATTTTTGAGTTATAACTTTGAAAGTAGTTTTTGTCAAACATCTCAACTAATGTCAAAAGGGGAGATTGTTACTACTTACTAAGATTTCCATTAGTCTTATGTTCAAAGTTATTCTATATATTCTAGTTGGTTACTACTACCGAATCATTCAGTCGGTACGCACAGTGCAGTCGGTTATAGAAGAAGCTAGTCTCAGAGCTTAGTGTACACCGAGCTGTCTACCAAGTAACACTCTATGTCTACCAAGTAGCAAGAATGATATACTGAGTTCATATACACTGAGTGAAACATGTTACCAGATTCACTGAACCTGGACATATATGGGAAACGTGTTACAAAGATCGAGGAACAAGTAACTGTTATCACATTGGAAATTGCACTTAAAGATTGTGTATGATTTTGAGGTCATCTAACCAATGAAATATTTTGCATGGTTATTCATTTGAGAAATCATGTTTGTAAGATCGAAGCATTGACCAGATCACCGACATAAGAGATCTATTTATATAGCATGAATTCAAGATTAGACATAGATGTGCATGTGTGTGTGAAGCAAGACATATACAAAAAGGAAAATCATGAGATATCACAGAGTATTATGACTGTTACAATTGATAGAGAAACACAGAGGTCACCGAGAAGGATTTCAGAGAACAATCAAGGAACAGAGTAAACAGAAGCGTTTACCAAGTTAATATATGGATTACCGAGGTATGCTATAAGCAAGGTAATATCATTTTGAGCACATAGAATCTGCTATAACATTCTAGATGTAAAGTTGCAAATATTTTGTAAGATTTGATTGTAATATTTTGAGTTGTAAGAAAAACCTCTAACAGGGTAAAAGACTCTAACTAAGTCTATAAATTGTAAAGCCTCTAACCAGGTACAGCATTTAGAATAAGTGTTGTAAAATCATTTAGCAAGGTAGATCTAACTAATCTTGATACTCCTAACAGGGTAAGCTATCAGAAATAGCTAAACATGTAGCTCTAACTGTGCAACCTTTATTATTGCAGTAGTGAAGTTGTGGGTGTCATCCCCACCGCAGTTTTTCTCTTTAACCAAGAGTTTCTGCTGAACCAAAATATATGTGTTATGGAGCAAATCATGTATGATTGTCATTTATTTATTTTAGCATTATATTATGTTACAACACTATTTAGTTTATGCTTAACAGTAAAGTTATTTCTGAAGAAAAGTTTTGAAGTACTGATTCACCCCTCCCCTCTCAGTACATTAGCTTTCCATATTGGGCCTAACAAACTCAACTAACATTCCATTTCACTCTACACTTGAAAATGCCACTTTTTCATTTGGATCTACTTATCTGGCCCTCACATTTGATCTTGTCCATCGATTGATCTTTGATCTTGTTCATCCAACTGATTTCAAAAATCTATAAATTGGGCTCTCATTTCTCACTCTCGCAACCACCACCTTTCAGTTATCCTCATAATAATGCTATCAATTTGCCTTTGGTTTATCATATTTGTGTACTCATCTATTTGAGAGAAACATCAATTAGAGGAGAAAGAAAAATGATAGAATGGAATGAAGGAGATGCATAACGGTTGTTTGAATTTGATATGTTGTTTTATACATTTAATAATCATAATTTAATTGATGTATTTAAAATGTTATTTTCATGATATTAAGAATTTTGTGGTTGGGTTTATTATATCATATGCTTTCTAACCCCATTTCCTAGTCAAAACTAGTAAAACTATTGCAGATTCTCTTTATTTTTCCTAGAGACCTTCCAAAGCACATTCGATGTTTAATACAAGGAAAATTTTATATTTGTGATGCCAATAATTGTGTAAATGTATATATTAGTGGATCAATACAACCTATTTCAACCCCCTAAGAATAATGATCATAATTCTAACGATTGATATTTTTATCCACGGGAGTCAAGGAAGATGGTGAAGTGAAGTGACCATATGAATTTCGAGGTGGATTGGTGTAAAGAGACAAACATTTGCCTTGAAGACACATCCCTAAGAAGAAAATGAACAATTGTTGGATCACCCACTCGATAAGTTAGAATTAGATAAAATTCAAAGGAAAGATAGTGGAGGTGTCTCCAAGGCTATAATCAGTTGTAGAGCAAGTATTTCCTTGGAAAAAGGAATGAATTAAAAAATGAAGATTATTCATTTGTGGGAAGTTATCATACACATGCTCAAGGCCAAATTAATCATGCAAATGGAAAAGGTGTCACAGTGTTTGATTTTTATCATTCCATGTCTACTGGCCTAATCATTTCTTGGTAGAGGTGGAGAATGGAAGTCGTTCCTCTTGTTAGAATGGTTTGAGTCATTGGTGTTGAGTTGGGCTCCACCTTTGTTTTTGAGGTTTCCATTGGCCTTTCCTTTAAAAGGAAGTCTATTTTCTTTTTTAGTTCATATTGAGATATTATTGAAAAACTTGGAATTGACCAACAAATGAAACTTTAATGAAGTTTTATGGTTCATCTTATTCTCCAAGAGATCACTATAGTAATGAAAGTAGTGTTAAATGTTGATAAATTAGATATTTGTGTATTTGATAAATTTTTGAGTCCATTCTCGTATGTTTCATGATCTATGAAGTAGAGGTGAATGTTGATTCAATTTAATTGAGCATAATATGAAAATCATGTGAAAAATTCCTTTTGAAGCTTGCATCCTTTTTCTTTGAGCTATGAAATTATTTTGGTAAAAGGCTAAGTGGGTTTTTCAAGGAGTTTCTCTATAGAAATATTTGTTTTATCTTGAGTTGAATCTTTTTGCTTAGTCTCCTTTATAGTCCTTTCTCTATTCTCTGCTTCCACTCCCCTAGCTTTTCATGTTTATTTGAAGTTAATAAGTACTACAACACATAATTAAAAATCTAATCTAGAATATCATTTGGAGGTTTCAAAGTATTGGATGCCTAAAATTAGTAAATCTATAGAAAACCAGTATATCCCTTTTATCCCTTGTGTGTTACAAGCAAAATGCAAATCAATGTAACTGAATTATCTAGCACAATCATGGCCTAACTTTTAGGAGCCTTGGGAAAAATGATTCTTATCTCATATGATGCATTTATATTTCAAGAGAGATGATGATAGTCCACATATTCTTTATCTACATTGATGGGTGCATCAAAATCACTCGATCAATATATTGGTGCTAGAAGGAAGGCCAAAGTTGGAGCAAATCAATTCCTTCTCCCTTGAAAGGATCTAGAGAATCCTTATGTTGGCTCTAGAGCATCCTAAAACTTGTGGAGTTAGAGTTACCATCTAGACGAAGAAAAAATAGAAGAATAGAAGTGTTGAATAGGCTTGGTTCATTAAATATTTTTCAAACTCCACAATCCATTATTCAACTAGTCCCAACTCAACTGGTTCCAATTCAAACTAGAAACCAACCAATGGCTTGGTTCACTATATATCCTAAACTAGTTGAATTTTCTATATACCATGATATGCCAAAGAACCCCGATAAATTTTCTTCAAAGTTTAATATTAATGACCCTAACAAAATACCCAAAGAGCATATTAATATTTTCGAAGATGTCTTGCACAATTGGAGGATAGAGCATCAAGTTGTTGAATGTAGGATTTTCCCTTACTCATTGGGAGAGAAATATTTCTATTGGTTTATTCATTTACCTACAAGATTTGTTACCTCGTGGAAAATCTTGGAAGATGCTTTCCTAGCTAGATTTAAGATACCCATTAATCCCTCAAACTTATATAGATATCCCTTGGAAGTTAAAAGACAAGATAATTAACCAGTTGGCTAATTTAATAATATATTCCACAAGGACTACACCTAGTTACAAGTCCCTTATAGAAGATGAGCTTGTCAGATATATTTATTATTCAACCTTGAATAATCTCACTTTTGTATTTGTAAGAAGAGAAAACCCCATGCCCATCAATCTGCATGTAGCTTGCGTACAAGACATTAAGATTAATTCACATCTGGGATAGTCAAGAGCTATTCTAGTTTGTTGGTATTTTGCTATGGTTTTGTCATTGATGTCAGCACCTACTGAGCACTTATCAACTCTGGCACTTTGGAGATCTAGCAGCATTCACCGACAGACAAGTAACTATTGCACAGTTACTGGTATATGGTTCACCGGCAGGATATAATCATCACCGGCACTTGGAATGACATGGAAGACACCTGGTAATTTTGAAGACATCATGGGGACACCTTGTTTTGAAGAACTAATCATTGGTATATTCATACTTGCATATTTGCTTTTACCGGCAAATAGGTCCAGGGTTATCTAGGGTTACACTGACAGGTTTAACTCTTCCAAATCAGCATGGCACGCTATGGAGTTAATTAATTAATGTTGTAAATGCATTGAGCCAACATGTTCAATCGGTTATTGCATCAAATATTGTATTAGTTGTAAAATGATTTTATTGTAATATCTTGTAAAGCCGACCTACTACAATTGGTCTTAGGTTATGGTATAAATGTAAGATCTTAAATGTAAGATCGAATGTGGAATGTGAAGAAGGTTGCGTGTGAAGGTATATGTGAGATTTAGCAGAGCTATACACGAAGAAATCATTTTAAAATGAAGCTAGGGTTTTGTGAAAGCATATCAGCATTACACCGGTACTGAATCCAGCATATGAAGATGTTATTCTAAAGTAGTACATTCTTATTGGATTTAACCATCCAATTGTAGTCAGTGTGACTCCCATTTGTATTTGAGCAGTGAGCTCTAGGCAATTGGCCTTTCTGCATGTGCAGACCCCATTTATGTACACTTACTATCTGCAGTAGTATCATCAGATTGTGGGTAGGGTTTCCCATCGTGGTTTTTCCCCTTACAGGGTTTCCACATACAAATATTGGTATTATGTGTTGTGGATGATTTTATCTTTTTGTTTTCATGCATTAATCTTTACCAATATTGCATTTATCAATTAGTTTGTTTCACCGATATCACAGACTGTCTCACTGGTATTAAACAGCAATTTGATCAAGAGGTTTTTGGTTTAATATTTTAAGACAACTGATTCACCCCCCCCCCCTCTCAATTGTCCCTGGGACCTAACAATTGGTATCAGAGTTGAGTCCTTTTTTTGCAGAAGCCTAACAACTTGAGGAGATCCAATGTCTAGCAACTATTTCAGGAAGGACAGTCCTAAACTTGATGGAACTAACTATGGAATATGGAAGGTCAGAATGGAGACACATCTGAACTATATTGGAAAATATATCTAGGAGGTTACAAAGAATGGATATACTGCTCCTACTACAACTCAACCTAATCCTCCAAATCTGGCCAAAGAAGAAGAAAATGATTGCAAAGCAAGAGAAGCACTTATGAGTGCATTATCAGATCAGCAAATCATGGGACTATTAGATAGGTCTACTGCTAAAACTATTTGGGAACATTTGGAAACACTAAATGAAGGAGATTCCACAGTCAAAATTGCAAAACTTGAAAGCTTCTGGGTCAGGTATGAAAGTCTGAAAATGGAAGAAGATGAAAGAATTTCTTCTTTTATGGAAAGAGTAAATGAAATTGTTTTGGGTATTAAATGTTGTGGAGAAACCTTAAGTGAAGATGAGATTGTTTCAAAAGTTTTAAGAGGTTTGCCACCAACATATAAAATGAAGGTTACTGCTATAAATGAGTTAAGAACAATGCCTAACACATCAGTAACTAGGGATACATTGATTGGACAATTATCAGCCTTTGAGATTGAAGAATTTGGTCTTGCTACTACTATAAAGACAAATCTATCTTTCAAAGCATCAACATCATCTGCATCATCATTTGACAAATCTGATTGGAAAGCCTTTTATGCAAGAGAACTTGAAGAATCTAAGAGAGAAAATGAAGAACTTCAAGTACTTGAAGCACTATTTGCAAGAAAAATGCCTAAAGGTCCAATTGCAAGTAAGTATGAAGGTAAAGCACCCTTTAAATGTTTTAACTGCAATAAGATTGGTCATATGGCTTCAAGATGCCCTGATAGACATGCTAGGCTAAGAGAAGAAGCTAGAAGAGCATACAAGCCTAATCCTGAATTTCAGAAATACAGATTCAAGAAAAATAAGGACAAATCTTGTTATGTTGCTAATGAAGGAGTAACTGATGATTCTGATGAGGATCCGACAAACAATGGATGGGTTTTTGTTGCTATAATAGAAGATCAACCGGCACCTACAGTGCAACTGGTAGAACAGGCCTTGGCAGCAAAAGTTGAAGTAAAGGATGAGTGGATCATTGACTCAGGATGCTCACATCACATGACTGGTGACAAAAGTAAATTCTTGAACTTTCAAGAATATAATGGAGGTCTAGTACGATTTGGTGATGACAAAGCTTGTTCAATTAAAGGTAAGGGTTCAATATCTCTTGATGGTAAGCATAACACTGAAAATGTTTACTATGTTGAAGGTTCAAAGCATAGTATTTTGAGTGTTGGTCAATTAGTAGAAAAAGGATTTCAGTTACAATTCAAAAATGGAAAATGCAAAATTATGAATAGAACTGGTTTAGAAATTGCAACCGGTAATCAGACCAGAGGTAACATCTTTCATTTGAATAACAGTGAAAAGACATGTTTGATTTCACACATTGATGAAAGTTGGTTATGGCACAAGAGACTCTGTCATGTAAATTTTGATTGCATGGTAAAAATCAGTACTATTAAGGTAGTTAGAGATTTACCTAAAATTGCCAAACCTCACAACACAATGTGTAAGGAATGTCAATTTGGAAAACAGGTTAGAGCTAGTTTTAAAAGTATTCCAGAGAAATCAAACAATGCTCTTGATTTAATTCATACTGATTTATGTGGTCCAGCTAGAACTAAAAGCTTGCAAGGTGATAGATATTTCATGCTAATCATATATGACTATTCTAGAATGTGTTGGGTTACCTTTCTCAAAGAAAAATCAGAAGCACTTGGAAAGTTTAAACTATTCAAAGCAATGGTTGAAAATGAAACCGGTAAGAAAATAAAATGTTTAAGATCAAACCAAGGAGGTGAATTCACATCTAAGGAATTCAATGCATTCTGTGAAGTGAATGGAATCAGAAGACAGCTATCAGCACCTCAGACACCACAGCAGAATGGAGTTGTTGAAAGGAAAAATAGAACTATTTTAGATGCAACAAAAAGTATTTTATCAGAAGCAAACCTACCACATGTATATTGGAGAGAAGCAGTAAGTACAGCAGTCTATACATTCAACAAAGTCCACATCAAAGGTGAAACTGGTAAGACCCCTCATGAACTATGGTTTGGTATTATTCCTACTCTTAAATATTTCAGAATTTTTGGAAGCAAATGCTATATTAGAAGAGATGAGTAAATTGGAAAATTTGATCCTAGAAGTGATGAAGGAATATTTCTTGGTTATTCATCTAAGAGCAAAGCATATAGATGTTTTAACAAAAGATTGCAGAAAATTGTTGAAAGCACAAATGTAAAGATTGATGAACAATTCAGAGGAACTTCAAGGTATATGGATTATGAACCGGCAATAGAGATTCTGTCAAATGAATCTACATTGAATCCACTAGCACAAAATGAACATCCAGTTACACTGGTATCATTTGAAAATTCCACAATAACTAAAGAACAACAGCAAACAAAGACACCCCGGTATGTAAGATTGAATCATTCTGAAGATCAGATAATTGGAAATAAATATAGAGGAGTTATGACAAGAGGAAGATTGGCAAATGAAGAGGTATGTCTTATTTCTCAAATTGAACCATCATCAATTAATGAGGCATGTGAAGATAAATTTTGGATTAAAGCTATGGAAGAAGAATTAGAGCAAATTGAGAAAAATAACACTTGGACATTAGTTCCCCGGCCTAAAGATAAAAATGTTATTGGAACCAAGTGGGTTTTTAGAAACAAACTTAATGAAGATGGTAAAATAATCAGAAATAAAGCAAGACTAGTGTGTAATGGATATTCTCAAAAGGAAGGAATTGATTACAATGAAACCTTTTCACCGGTAGCTAGAATTGAAGCAGTTAGATTAATCTTGGCTTTTGCAGCTCATAAAAACTATAAAGTATATCAGATGGATATTAAATGTGCATTCTTAAATGGAATTCTTGAAGAAGAGGTTTACATTGAACAACCTGATGGATTTTCTTTAACAGAAGACAAAGATATGGTTTGTAGGTTAAAGAAAGCTTTGTATGGGTTGAAGCAAGCTCCAAGAGCTTGGTATGCAAGATTAGGTAAGCATCTTTTAGAGATTGGTTTTTCTAAAGGTAATGTAGACAGTAATTTATACTATAAAGTAACTGATGATGACATCTTGGTTATAGAAGTTTTTGTTGATGACATAATCTTTGGAGGAGAAGATGGATTATGTAAAGATTTTTCTATCAAAATGCAGCAAGAATTTGAAATGTCTATGATAGGAGAAGTAAGATTCTTTTTAGGATTGCAGATTTCTCAGACTAATAGTGGTATATTTTTGAGTCAATCAAAGTACTTAAAAGAGCTACTAAAGAAATTTGGGATGGAAAACTCTAAACCAGTAAGTACACCTATGACTACAAATGACAAATTATCAATAAGAGATGAATCAACACCTGTTAATCCAACCAGGTACAAATCTATGATAGGAGGTTTACTGTATTTAACACAAACAAGACCAGATATTATGAATGCAGTATGTATTGTTTCAAGATTTCAAAGTAATCCTAAGGAAAATCATGAATCAGTTGTAAAAAGGATTTTCTGGTACTTACAAGGCACTACAAATCTTGGATTATGGTATCCTAGAGATAAAAAAATTTATCTATGTGCATACACAGATGCAAATTGGGCAGGAGATGTAGATGATAGGAAAAGCACCACCAGCGGAGCATTTTTCCTAGGAAGCAGATTAATTTCTTGGTTAAGCAAGAAACAGAGCAGCAGATCTTTATCAACAACAGAATCAAAATATGTTGCAGCAGCAACAAATTGTACACAGGTATTATGGCTTAAACAAATGTTAAAGGACATAAAGGTAAATTGCAAGGAACCTATAACTATCTATTGTGATAACACTGCAGCAATTGATATATCTAAGAATCCGATACTACATTCTAAGACTAAACATGTTTCTATCAAATTGAACTTTTTGAAAGAAAATGTTGAAGCCAAACAAGTCAAACTAGTTTATGTAAACACTAAAGAGCAGATTGCAGATATTTTTACTAAACCTCTACCTAAGGAGACTTTTGAAAATCTAAGAGAATAGCTCGGGGTCATACCCCCACCAGTAGATACTTAGAAATTTGATGTCTATCATCAACTAGCAGAATTAACAAAGATATATTCTTAATCCGGCTTTGATGAGGAAGCTACTTGTCAGGGGGAGTAGATGGTATATTGAAAATAGTTGGTATTTTGTACCTAACAGAGATTGGTATTCTACATATAAATGGCATTTTGTTGTAACTTTGGCATTTGATGTCAAAGGGGGAGAGATTGGTATGGAAAAACACAAAAACACAGAAAGATACATGTTACCCATAGGGGGGGAGACTGTTTATTTTTAAATCAGTAAAGATTGTTGGTTTTTTGGTATTTGGCATTTTTGTTTTGGCACTTTGATGGTTTTTCCATCTTGTGTTGCCATCAATGCCAAAGGGGGAGATTGTTGGTATGTTGCTATGGTTTTTTCATTGATGTCAACACCTATTGAGCACTTATCAACTCTGGCACTTTGGAGATCTAGCAGCATTCACCGGCAGATAAGTAACAATTGCACAGTTACTGGTATATGGTTCACCGGCAGGATATAATCATCATCAGCACCTGGAATGACATGGAAGACACATGGTAATTTCGAAGACATCATGGGGACACCTTGTTTTGAAGAACTAATCATTGGTATATTCATACTTGCATATTTGCTTTTACCGGCAAATAGGTCCAGGATTATCTAGGGTTACACCGGCAGGTTTAACTCTTCCAAATCAGCATGGCACACTATAGAGTTAATTAATTAATGTTGTAAATGCATTGAGCCAACATGTTCAATCGGTTATTGCATCGAATATTGTATTAGTTGTAAAATGATTTTATTGTAATATCTTGTAAAGTCAGCCTACTATAATTGGTCTTAGGTTATGGTATAAATGTAAGAGCTTAAATGTAAGATCGAATGTGGAATGTGAAGAAGGTTGTGTGTGAAGGTATATGCGAGATTTAGCAGAGCTATACACGAAGACATCATTTGAAGATGAAGCTAAGGTTTTGTGAAAGCATATCAACATTACACCGGTACAAAATCCAGCATATGAAGATGCTATTCTAAAGCAGTACATTCTTATTGGATTTAACCATCCAATTGTAGTCAGTGTGACTCCCATTTGTATTTGAGCAGTGAGCTCTAGGTAGTTGGCCTTTCTGTATGTGCAGACCCCATTTATGTACACTTACTATCTGTAGTAGTATCATTAGATTGTGGGTAAGGTTTCCCACCGTGGTTTTTCCCCTTACAGGGTTTCCACATACAAATATTGGTATTATGTGTTGTGGATGATTTTATCTTTTTGTTTTCATGCATTAATATTTACCGGTATTGCATTTATCAGTTAGTTTGTTTCACTAATATCACAGACTGTCTCACCGATATTAAATAGTAATTTGATCAAGAGGTTTTTGGTTTAATATTTTAAGACAACTGATTCACACCCCCCCCCTCTCAGTTGTCCCCAGGACCTAACATGGTTAACCATTTAGGGATGCTTGGGGTGTCCATCTTGGGTATCAACCAATCCTTACAACATCATACCCCTATGATGAATCATATTTTGATAGCTTTTGAAGCTATAGTTCCACACCTCAGAATGCATATAGGCCTCACAACCTATTTTCTTGCAAAATATTTAACCAAGAACCTCAAGATCCCAAAAGGATCGAGATGAACTCAAAATTCTATTAAATTAAATGAAAATTTTCTTTGTGAGGTAACCCTCCAACAAGGAAAATTTGAGGGACTCACTTTTAGTTATTTATAATTGATGTAGGAGTATTTCTATCCTAAATCAATAATGGATCACTAAAAATATTTTATTTGGTGTTTTTTATAGGTATTATTTTTTTTTAGTTTTTATAATAAAGTTAGTAAGTTTCTATTCCTATCTATTTATTCTCTTTATTTAATATTAATATCCTTCCCCGCGCGATTAGTCAATATTCACCAACTTTGTAGAAACATAATATAAGTATCTTTAGTTGTGGTTGGGAACACAATCTGAATCTTTAATAATTTTTCACATTCCATTATGGTTTTGTGAAGATATGTTCATTGCATTTATATTTTCCATATTGAGGGCCTAAATCAAACCAAGAAAATATAACAAAACCTTATTTTAAATTGTGAGTATTTTTTAACTCATGTTAATTTCTAAGGTTCTTGATTTGAATTCAAGTCTTGAGAGGGGTTTTTGGCAGTGGGTCAACATCCCTCATGGGGATTCGTGACATGGTTTAATAGTCGCTTGTGGATTCTATAAGTCTAGTGGTTTTATCGAGAATTTATAGGTCGATCTTTTGGTGCAACGACAACCCTAGCTTGTAACAAGTGGTGTCAAAGCTTGGTCACAGGTTCAAATCACACAGGCCGCGGTGAGTGACACGGGGAGGGAGATTGTTGGTAGTGGGACAACATCCCTCATAGGTATTTGTGACATGGTTTAACAGCCTCCTGTGAATACTATAAGTCTAGTGGTTGTATCGGCCATTGACAGGTTGATCTTTTGGTGCAATGACAACCCTAGCTTATAATAGGGGTCATGCATAGAATCACATTACAGGTGAAGACTCTTAGCACAAGTATGTCTATTTAAAAACTATATCCCACTAGAAAACAAATACAAATGATAGAATGGCCAAAATGGTTGAATAAAAAATCCATGTAAGGATGTACAATATCTAAGAGAAATTGCTAATGTAGCAAAAACTTTAGTGGTGAATATTTGCCAATTGTAAAATAGTTTGTATCGGCAATTTAAAAATTGGTGAATAAGTTGGACCGAACGAGGTAGCCAGATTGCCCCTACGTTATCAATTTCATTCAAATGCATTTTAATTTGCCTTCATTTTTATTAGTTATTTGTAAAGATTTAAAGATAAATCACCAATAGAGTCTACGTTTTCACAACAATCTATTTAATATTTTCGCCTGCAATTTCGAAAGCATGTCTTAATTCACTGACATATTCACCAATAGCCATCAATAGTTCAATTTGCATGAGGAGCCAATTTGTCTGGCATTTTTGAAAGTGTGTCTTAATACACTGCAATATTCGCCAATACCATTAATCATTCAATGTTATAGGAGGATTTATTTTGCCAATTCTATTATAAGTCCATCCTAATCAACGGTCCATTATCACCTAGGTAAATTACAACTTATATGTTTTGTCAAGGTTTGATTCACCCTACATTTACATAATATGTGTTAGGATTAAGTGATATTTGTCAAATGTTTGTATACCATTTAAAATTCCTGTTGAATTCACCAAATATGGATTGTTATAAGATTTTATCAAAGATCAGAATTATTTTTACACAATTTGGTCAGTTATCAGCTCTCAATTCAAATCAATAGCCAAATTATAGACTAGGAACAACCATTGTTGCATTGTTGACTACTAGTGCTACTCACTGAGAATCTAAAGGTAAGTGATCATCTTTTTGAAGTGTTATAATATTATTCATCTCAATCCGTTTGTAATTTTTAGCTCATTCTTATTGATTAGGGAGACCTCAAACATCTAGATTCTAGGCCCCGGGGGTAATGAATCTTATTGTATATTATTCCTTCTTAAACAAGTAGATAGTTTTTTGCAGTCTTTATTTTGTTGGAGATGTAAAACAAGAAGAAGGGTAAGACTCCTAAATGTGGTGAAGGCCAAGAGAGGTCAACAAAATGCAAAACCTAAATTTTGTACTTTAGAAATGTTTGTGGTAAAAAAAAAGAAGTTGCATCATCACAACAACTAGATTCACAACTTATACTGAATATTAGAGAATTGATATCTTAGATGAAAATGAAGAAGATGTTTTGGTAGACACCCATGGTAGTGGGAATGAGATAATCAACTTGGTTGGTAATGTTGTTGATGATGATGATACACGAGAGGGAAAAAGAAAATCTAAATAAAGAATGGTTCAGGAGTGGGAGATGGCAAGGCATTTTCAAATTGATTGGGAGCCAAATTATCCATTCATTGAATCGGTGGAGAATCCAAACAAAGGTGACCCTCCAATAGAATGCAGGTGTAAGACTTGTAGTTAGAAATATAAAAAGGAGAAGAGGTTGCATCTAAAGCTTGACACCATAGAAAATCATATCAACAAAGTTTACAAAAAATAAATCATAGATGAAATTGAAAATTTAGTTATAAGATGGAAAACAAAGGAGCAATGTTAGCATGTTAAGTGTGCCTTAGAATACGATGCACATTTGAAAAGAAAGATAGAGCTTGTTGAATGTGGAGGTTCTCTTGAAGCTATTTTTGGAAAGACAATGGTAGTAGCACAAATGAGGAAAACTATTTAGTTAAGTGTTGTTTTTTAATATTTTGACCAAAGGGTGTCCTATGATAGATTACCCATAAATTAGTACTTTATTATACTTTTTGGGTGTCCATAACTTTCTTAACAGTCATTGGTCAGTAAATAGTGGATGGGAATGGGCAAGTTGTCTTGTTGAGGTTGAAAAACAAGATATAAAAGAAAAAATAAGAGTCAAACTTTATTGCATTGTCTTTGGACAAAGTTATGGCAATATATAATGTCTTGGGTATGAATTCATCTTTATACTATACAGAATTATGTCTATCAACCTCGTCTACTACATGTTTCTAAATTAAAGGAGAGTGTGACAGTGGAAACTCTATTTCAACTAGTTAAGAATTCTTTAATTGAATATGGAGGTATTGATAACTTGAAAAATGTAATAAAGTTGGTATGTGTAGGAGCAAATGAAGTTTTAGTAATGAAAGGTCATAGGAATGGTCTTTGCATAAAGCTACAAACTTCTTGTTCACCCTACATGACTGTCATTCACCACATGGCCCACATAATGAATCTAGCTTTTAAAATTGTGAGAAAGTATCCTCTAGTAACAATTGTTGGAGATTTTATACTTTTTGGTTTTGATGTTAAATGAATTCATTTGACTTTGACCTAATTTTAGATGGAATTATAGAATTTAAGGTTGAAAATAAAGATTTGATGGTTGAAAAGAATAGAGGGGTCTACATATTGAGAATGGATAATTTTGGGGTAACCACAATTTTAATGAAGAGAATATAAAGAAATATGTCCTATTTTGAGAGCACCAAAAAGGTATTAGATTAAGAATAAAATCTAGTGAAAAATATAGGATATGAAAGAGCCTATTTTGTGGCATGTTCCATAGATGAGATACGTTTATTATATATATCATTTCATATAGTTAATTATTGATAGTAAATATGAACATGAGCATGAAACAAGGTGCAACACCTGCTGGCAACAACAATGAAGGAAGATTGGGAGGGGGGTGAATCAGTCTTCACTAGATCTACAAACTTAATTACAAATACATATCTGATAAACTGCAGTAATAACAAAGATAAGAAAATTGAAAACACCAATATTTTGACGTGGAAAACCCAGTTAAGGGAAAAACCACGGTGGGAACCTACCCATAGTAAGATGATACTCTACAATAGTATGTGAAAATATTACAATGGGGAATGGACATGCATTTAGGCACACTGCCTAGAGCTCACTGGTCAAAAGATAATGACCCAAAAGGACACAACCCTCAAGTAAGTCTCACTTACTTACAACAAGATTCAGACTACAATCCAGAAGGAATGAACTGCAATAATAGCATCTCTAAATGCCTAATGATAGTTACGGTTAAGCACAAATTTCTTCCCTACAACACCAATCTCTACTCAATCACAATACCAAAGGATTAATCCTTGTTCCCACACAAACCTCTCTCTAATAATGAAAACACAACCTCTACCACTAAATTACATGATTATATCACCTATATATACAATTCATCAACCTTGACAACAAGGTTGGCCAAACCCTCGACTCATAATTACAAAATTAAAACACATGATACAAAGATTGACCACCGGAGTTATATAATGATTTAAATGACATAATATGCACCTAATTCAAATTCACAAAGGCGCAAATCCATTGGAAATCATGCCAAGATCAACCGCAACACACTACACCACCAGAAATATTGCACAACACAAAAATCATCACCGGTTCATGAAAACCACTAATAACTTGGACAACGATCAATGTGTATCATCAAAAAAAATAGGACACAATTAGGAAACACTAGGAAGGACATTCTAATTATCAATAACAGCTACACCAACACCACTTATCAAATCTTCATCGATCAACATCTAAGCTCCAAGATTACACAAATAACAGCAACTGTCATGAAGAAAAGATAACTTGTGGAGAACCAGATCATGAACCATTTGAAATGAAGATACACACAACCATCCCAAACAATATCCCAAAAACTTAGCTCAAGATCTGATCACACTATAATATACCAGAGGAAATACTGAACTCTGCAATTCACCAACACAACAAAACAACACTGCAAAACTAGATCATAAGATCTTCCCAATTTGCAATCGCCAAATAAAATCATAGGTATATGTTGACATCACTGACAACAACATATCCTAGCAGCAACAATGCCCAAAAAAATTCCCAATATCCAACAACACCTACCTCAAAATGAACCTTCTTACAAAATTGAAATACTAAATCAATCAATGTCTTTAGTAGATATTATTGAATGGTTTAGAAAATGATAACAATTCTCAACAAAATGTGGGTGAAATATATAAATAATTCCACATTTCAATACAAGGAATTAAATAAACCCCATAATATTATAAGGATAATAACTAATGTAGATTATTTAGAAGATAAAACATAACCTTCCAAGATTGTTTCTAGCATTAGATCACATACAATATTAAAAAATCTAAATTAATGTACCATGGAAAGTGAGAAGTCTATGCCCATAAGGTATTGTTACCACATACTAGAAGATCTCTAGATGCATTATACGTTCTTGACATGTTGTCCTTACAAATATAAATGTCAAGAGCTTTCCTATGAGTCATAACTTCATCAAGTGTGATATTTTCCATCCAATAAGCGTCACCATAGATTGAAAGTGAGAAAGTGGATCTAAGCCTCGGACAATGCTAAATCCAAATATAGAACCAAAACACTTGAGATGCTCCAAAAACTTGCCAAGTCCTTTTGCCAAAATGAGAAATAGATATGAAGAGATTGGGTCACCTTGACACAAACCTCTTCCAAAGTGAAAAATAATAGAAGGATAACCATTAATAATCATAAAAAAGAGGCACAATAAGCCTTAACTCCTTCAATCCAAATATCATAAAAACCAAAGGCACATAGATATCTTCTGAAAAAATCTTGCAACTTTCATAAGCCTTAGAAAGATCAAGCTTCATGAAAATAGAAATTTTCCTGTAAACATGCATAAAGTGAATAGCTTCTTTCCATCAATTATTTGATGACCTAAACAAACCCCCTTTTTTTAGGAGAAACAATAGAAGTAAGGAAATTTTTGCCTCTCAACAATAGTTTTATACAAAATCTTTAAAATAGTCCTACAAAAAGTTATGGCTCTGACAACAAAAAAAATCAAAAGTTGATCCTTCTTACCTGAATTAGAGAAAGAAAAGAGTTATTAAGATATATTATAAGTTTTTTTTTGAGGTACACAATTCCTCATAAGCCTCCAAAATGTCATCATTGATAGCATCCTACAAAGCTTGAAATAACTCAATAGGAAATCCATCAAGGCTAGTAGTTTTATCTTTTTTCATCATAAAGAAACTTGCTCCAACTCATCCATGGAAATTGGTGTATTAATGAATTGTGATAAAAAGAGAATATTATAAAAACAATTCAAAATGATACATCTATTATCACCAAAGATATTGGTGTGAGCTTTGAATAAATCATGAAAGTGAGAAACAACCTTTGATCGGATACCTTGAATCAAGTCAATCTAAACCCATCTTGTCTTAGAGTTTTCTTGAAATAATTTACCTTTTTTTTATATACCCAACAAGGTTATGGAAAAAAATTCTAACCCCTAATTTTAACCATTTGGCACAACATTTTTTTGTCTCCAAATGATTTCCTTATGGACCTTGTTTTTCCTACATCATTTTGAAATTTGGAAGGTATAGTTAATAAATCCTTGCTTAAACCTTTCTCTCGAATACAACAATGGATATTTGCCACCTTGTAAAAAATGTTTCTTTTTCTTTGAAAAATATTACCATGTGAAAGAAAAAATCCATTGTTAGAAGTTTTATTTGACAAAGCATAATTTGTGAAATGAAACATACTAAGTTGTACCATGACGAGGCTTACCTTCCTTCCACAAAAGTCTAATATTTCCTTCAAATTCATATCATTTTAGCCACATGAGTTGAAATGTAAAAAGGGAATTTAAAGGCTTCAAAGATGCTTCTACATGCAAACCTATGGGCCAATGATCCAAACCAACATTATCCAAGATGAAAGAAGCAAGTTGAAGGATTTGAGAAGGCTAGTAATAACTAATTAAAAGTCTATCCAAACATTCTAAAATTTATCACAATATGAAGACGATCAATATTTTGCAAGAGAACAAGAAGAATTCTATCCTGAGGAAGGGTATGAAAACCAACCTTTTTTCATTAAGGTATAACAAAAAATTGAATTCAAATAATCCAAGGATAATCTTGACAAAAATCTTCTTTGTGAATATAAAACCCTTCCAAGGAACCCTAGATGATATGAGAAATATATACAAGGAACGCATGGAATTATTTTTTTTTGAACTAGGTGTCATCATGCATAACATACACAAGTATAATTCTCAACTTCAATATAAGGTAAAATATAAGTGAAACAACTATGCACATGCAGAACTATAAACACTCTTTGAACTCCATCTGAGATAACTCAAGTCTCCTCTAAGGGTTACATGACATTGCTACCTGAGAAATGTATCCAAGGCTAGATCATTATCTTATGACCCTCTAAGAGATTACTAAATCAACCTCCCTAACTAATCCAACCATATATATGTTCCTTTTAAACACTAATTGAAATGTTCCTATGATAACATCATGATACAATAAGAGTAGACGACCATTAAAGATCATACTTTGTGCTCAATCCCAGTATTGGTGCACGTAAAGAAATATCAATATATAATAATAATTATAATATTTTTTAAAAAAGGAGAAGAGAATGAGAATAATCCAGTGTTAAGGAAGGAGGTAGAATCCATCAAGCTAGTCACGAACCAAGTCCTCTGATCCACAAAAGTGGTTGGCAATTCCACCGAATTATGTGGAATTATGTGGAACCCTTAGGTCCACCCCACCATGCTCATGGATATAGTCACATAACCCAAATATTAATACAATTATCCAAGGGAGACAAATGGGCTTACACAAGAGCCAAACAAGGAGAAAATACTCAACATGAACATATCAACAAGAGTCATAAAGCCACAAAGAAGATGAAAATGCCAACAATGCATCACTCAAATCAACGATAAATAATCAAGTAAGAAAGAGGGTGTCGAGCATTAATAATTAAAACAACAAAATAATGGCATAGATCACAACAAGATAACCAAAAGATCAAGAAACAATAAATCCATATGGTGCTACTTAGTTATCAGGACTTAGATACTAGATTTCCATTGAAGGGAGTGTCATCATGTGTGCTCGTGAGGATGCACCACAAAAAATGGATCACTCTCATATGGATGAGAATGATTATCATGAAATTACAAATCCACATCATGAAGCAAGTATGTAGAAGAGAAAACCAAAGAGGCATTACATTTGTCACTTTATAGTGTTCAATCGGGATGCTAATACAATTTTAAGTTTGGTATGTTCTCCTCTATTTACTCCCTTATACATTCTATCAACATTCCTGGTGAGAACGATAGAGATCAACACTTAATATAGCACATGACCAATATTGTCAAACATTTGGAATAGTGACCATGACAATTATAAGTATACTCAAGAAGAATCATCATCACATTTGACACCAAATCATAAAAATGTCGACAACTTCAACAATAACTCAAGTGCAACAAGTATCATAGAATAGATAGTGGAAAAAGCTGGTGACTAATGTGATCATAAGAAAAATAAAAAATATTTAATGCTATTCCTTACATTATAAGACACAATTTCATCAATAACTCAAAAATAAGTCATCAAGCTTATAACGCTTTCACATAATTGAGTGACTAACACTAGCCATATAGAGGGAGTAAAAAGCTACACAATGCCTATGATTACATCATCCTAGGTCTATTAAAGAGCATACTCATGTACACTACACCGATGAGTCATCTAAGGATTCAAAAATATGTAACAATTTAAATCATCACTATAAGCTTATATATATATATATATATATAATTACTCAACTTGAAAACAATCTTCATTTTTTAGTGCAATACAATTACTTTTATGCAAGAAAACCCATGCAAAGGGAAACTCTATTACACCCAAATCACATAAACTTAAGGAAATGATTCATGTTACTTAGAGCATCACACATGCTAGAAATATTCAATTTCAAGAACTTGATATGTATGATCACTTCATTCAACTAGAAGACAAATGCAGGGGTTATCAATCACATCCACAAGGTACACTTAATGCATATAAAGGCTTACTTAAATCCAGTCATATTATTGTAGAAAATTATGATAACAAGAACATTGCATGCAAGGTCTTCTTTATCACATTCATGAAATAAATCCCAAGGTAGGTACATCATAATTGCAACATGAGGTACCTAGTCAAATACAAGGACAATCAACACTTACCCATCTAGGAACTTCTTACACAAGGTTCATACTATATATTCACAATATAATTTGACATTTAGTAATAATAGCTCAACCAAAGATTTTTTTCCACATTAACACCATGATCTCATGACAAAGGTTTTATGTTAATAATTCAAGTTGCACACTATAGATAATATGGTTAACACAAGTCTATGGCTAACAATTCCTAATGTGATGTGGAATACTCAAATTAAAACACTAAACTCATTGACTTATACATTGAATGACTACTTCAATCATCCATGCAAGAACTTCCACACAAGGAACATGTACACAAACTTCCATCACAAACCACTTTATCGAGATTGATATGATTGTTCCCACATACTCAACAAAGTCATCACAACAGGGGTTCTAGTTCAATTTAACACAATTTTCAAGATTAAGAACTCAATTCCATTAACTACATAGGTAAGGTCAACACAAAATATCAAACCACAATTTTAGGATACATGAAGGAGGATTCTCTTTAAGACATAAACTTATGCTAGATAGGTTCAACACTAAATTATGGTAAAAAATGCAAGGTACACAAAGTAAAATGAACCTATGGGAACCTCCTTAAAACACTACAAGACAATAGTCACATATTTCATTTCATGAATATAATAAGTAGCAATCTGGGGACATAGGTCAGAAACCCAATTGATTTATTATGATAAGAACACTCATTTGATACATACAATAATGCATCATTATAGAATACATGGTACAATGCACACCTAGAAAGTACAACAATATCAAGTTTTCAATCAGCTTAAACATATAAATAATTCTTAATTTTTTTCCTTATTTAATGCAATATGATCATGACATATGCAATGCTTCAAACAACATCAATCAAGAAATAAATTCAGACAAGGAAAACTATCATTTCCTTATAGGTTTACTAATAGGAAGAGTATGATAGTATGAGAGGAGGGACTATGGGAGGGAGAGAGCTCAAGATATTAAGGTACTAGCTAGGTAGAGAGAGAGAGAGAGAGAGAGAGAGAGAGAGAGAGAGAGAGAGAGAGAGAGAGAGATCTAGGTAGCATGGGATAGATAAAGATATATTTAGAGAGAGCATGGGGATTGGGAGGTTGATTTATGGGGATGAGAAGAGGTGGTTAAAGATAGATGTAAGGTGGGAGGGAGGGAGAGACTAAGAGGGAGAATAGGAAGGGAGGGGTAGAGGGATATGTATGTATAGAGGTCTTAGGTGAGGGGAGAAAGATGTATAGAGGAAAGTGGAGAGATATGTAGGTAAGGTGGGAGGGATAAAGTGAGATTCATGTAGAGAGAGGGTACAAGGGAAGATAACAATATAAGTAGAGAGGGAAGGGCATAGAGAGAGAGACTGAGAGAGATTAGGAGAGGAGGGAGCTTGATATAGAGGTACTAGGTAGAGAGAGGGAGGGGGGAAGGGAGAGGTTTGGAGATAGAGGAATGAAGAGAGGTGGGTAGAGATAGGTGTAAGGTGGCAGGGATAGTGAGAGAAGGAAAGAGTGCCGGAGAGGGATAGAGAGTGATATTTATAATTAATATTAAATTTTATATCAAGCACACACACACACACACATATATATTATCAGAAAAAAAATGTCATTATACTTCGTTTCCAAAACCCTATACATTATCCTTATCATCTATAAAACATCCACCTTCAAAAAATATTGAAACCACAAAGTATTTTTTAGTATACTAGCTTCTATACTTGTACTAATTATAATACTAAAATATAAATATAAACTATTAATATGCTAAAATGTCACTATGCCTAAGAAAAACTAAACAAACTAAGAAAAATCTAATAAATTGGCTTCTTATAGCTCAGCCAAAAATCCTCTTTCTTGAAATCAGTTTTTTTCCTTGATTTCTTCACTTCATCCACTCTGACTACTCCCTGCTCCACAAGTAATCTTTGATGTAGTCTCAGCCCACCTATGTTTCCTATCACCTTGTCTCTCAATTCATGTCTGCACCCCAAATCATGAAAGGCCTCAAGAGTGGTATGAATTATGTCGAGTGAATCCATTCCCTATTGATGTACAAAAAACCTTCCCCTAGACACACCATAATCATGAAGGTCTCAATATTATATATTAATATTAATAATTCCTTTTGATGCTTCTAGATTCAATTTTATGAAAAAAATTTCATCAATGTTTCAAATCACACTTTATGATTCATCATCAGGATGAGAACAATGGTAGTTTGTATATCTATATTGAATATAAAGATGAGAGAAGGGAGAGAGAAAGAAAGAAAGAATGCAGAATGAGGAAGGAAATAAAAATAGAAAGACACCCAATTAGAGAAAACTAAGAAAAACATAAATAAAGTATAATAATATTTCTTTACACACACACACACACACATACATATAAACATGCAAAGAATAAAAAGAACAAAAAATATTAAATAAATAAATGCAAATAATTTTTTTTAAAACGAAACACCAAAAATAACTCAAAAATAAATAATAAAAACACAAAGACAAAAGCGGACAAATAAATATGAGCATTAAAAATAAGTCAATATAATATTTCATAACATATATACCAATCTATATGTAATGAAATATTGTATAAAAGCAAGTGTGAGAGCATACGTGTGTGTGTGTGTGCACGCGCGTGCGCAGAAAACAAAGGGGGCAAATCTATAGAAAAGAAAAACATGCAAATAATAATATTTCATTACATATATATCAATATATATGTAATTAAATTGTGATTGTGTGTGTGTGCGGGCACGCGTGTGTGTATGTATGTATGTATGTATGTATGTATGTATATACATATATGTATAGATACCTATATATGTATATATGTATATATGTATATGCATATATATACATATGTATGCATATAGGCACATATATGCAAGAAGACTAGAAAGACAAACAAAGCACAGATAGCAGGGAAAAACACAAAGACAAACCTGGCAAGCTTAAGAGGATGAGGAGAAAAGGGGGAAGGGAGAAAAAAGAAAAGGATCAAGGTGAGAGGATGAAAAGCAGAGAGTAAAAGCATGTTAATGTTGGGGGCCTCTTAGAGAATCAAGCAACAGGCTCCACCCATCGTCACAACTAGATTGGTCAGGTGATTATTGATGACAATGGCCTCCTTAAGTTTCCTTTTGAAGAAGTTTTCTTCAATTAAAATAACTTGAGTGTCCTATAAACAACATGTATGTGCTTAATGTCTACATCATGCTCCTTGATTCTAGTATAAAAAGAACGACCTGTATTCCTTATATATGGGGTGCCACAAGAGAAATTTACCTTATAAACCCTCAACTCATAATAGATATCCCTAGGGTCTTTGAGGGGGGAATACACCTTTTTAAGGTCAAACAAGGATTAAACGCGCAATGAAGACCTTTCTTGGTGAGAATTTTAGAGATCTTGTGGGAAATTTTGTCCACAAAAGGAAGGGCCACACTTGATGGCTCAAGAGATTGAGAGGTCATATGATTGGAGGAGGAATGGAAATAAGATTTGGCTTGGTGGAATTCTCTAGAGATTTGCTTTTTTGTGTACCCATTGCACTTGAAGACTTGTCAAAGGTGTGACAACTCTTGGTTCAAGTTGTCATTGTCACAAATTCGGTAGGCTGTTAAGGAAAGGGTTTTGAGGATCCCAAATTTTTGGTTAGGGTGGTGATGAGAAGAGGAATGAAGATAAAGGTCAATATGGGTCGCTTTGTGAAATACTCGATGACCAATAGAGCCATCCGGTTTCTTGAGTATTAAGACATCAAGGAAGGGAAACTAGTTACCAGATTCGAGCTCCTTGGAAAAGGAGATTAAAGGAGCGATGTTATTGAGGTGAGCATAGAATTCTCCCAGCTTGTCAAAACCATGAGGCCAACAAAAATTGGTGTCATCCATGTAATGTTTCCACCACTTAGGCTTCAAGAGAAAGGAGTGTAGGGTCATGGTCTCAAAGTGTTCCATATATAAGTTGGCTATGATAGGAGAGAGGGGGAATCCCATAGCCACTTCGTCCACTTGTTCATAGATGACATTTTGGAAAGAAAATAAAGTCGACCTCAGGCATAACTCCACCAAGGAGGTGATCTCAGCATTAACCTTGCATTTGACAATCTCAATGGAGTCAGGAACAACGACATTGGTAAAGAGAGAGACCACATCAAAGCTAACAAGGAGATTGTGACTATCTAATCTAGACTCCTTGATAAATTGGACAAAATGAGAAGAATCTTTGATGAAAGAATTAGAGTTGCCCACAAGAGGAGAGATAACTCTGGCAAGGAAGAAGGCCAATTTATAGGTCAATGAGCCAATAGTGTCAACAATGGGCCTCAAGGGAACATCAACTTTATGAATCTTAGGGACCCCATAGATCCGTGGGGTCACCTCCTTTGAAGGAAGAAGACGTTGCTTGGTAGCCTCATCAAAAGAAGAGCTAGAAATAGACAACTTGACCTTCTTCATAATTCTCACCAAGAAAGGTCTTTGTTGTACATTCAAGCCTTGTTTGACCTTAAAAAGGTGTATTCCCCCTCTCAAAGAGCCTAGGGATATCTATTCTGAGTCGGGGGTTTATAAGGTAAATTACTCTTGTGGTACCCCGTATATAGAGGAGACGAGTCATTCTTTTTATACTAGAATCAAGGAGCATGGTGTGGATATTAAGCACGAACATGTTCTCAAATTGGCCTTAGCTAAGAACTCCTTAGCCACCAAGCATCATATTTGTTTAGAAGAGACTCAAATCCTTTTTAAGGAAGAAAACTTCTTCAAACGAAAACTTAACGAGGACATTGTCATCAATGATCACCCGACCAATCTTAATCGTGACGATAAGTGGTGCCTCAATCCTTCGTGGTGCCCATTGCTTGATGCTCTAAGAGGCCTCCGACATTAGCATGATTTTCTGCTCTATTTTTTGTCCTCTTTCCTTGCTCCTTTAATTTTTTCTCCCTTCCCCCTTTTCTTTTCATCCTCTTAAGCCCGTCAGGTTTATCTTTGTGTTTTTGCCCCTATCTGTGCTTTGTCTATCTTTCTAGTCTTCTTTCTTTGTTTATTGTTGTTATATATATATATATATATATATATATATATATATATATAAATGTTAAGTTCTGATACTAAATGTAAAGTATAGATGCCAAGCTAACAATATGAGAAGGGGGGGGTGAATCATACAAACTTAATCTTCGATAAAATCAACAGATTCAACCTCAATAGCTTTAACAAATATATGTAACCAAAACTGTAAAACATGCAAACTCATAAACAGATAACATCACAACACATTCAACACTAGATTTAACGTGGAAACCCAAATAGGGAAAAACCACTATGGGATTTCGGACCCACTAAGAAATATACTCTTCTAGAGTATGCTCGGTTAAAAGCAAATCCTGTTAAAGATTACAAACACATTGCTAGATGTGACCCGGTTAAGGGATTTCCCTCAGATCTGTTAGAATCTTCACTTTGTTAGAAGTGACCTTGTCAAAGGATTTCAAACACTCAACTAGAATATTACCTTTCTAGAGGGTTTTACAAATAAGACTATTAAGTCCACTCGGTTAAGAGATTTTCTGTCACTTTACAAAATAACAGTAATAAAAATATATCTGCAACTTCACATCTAAAAATGCTAAAGCATATTCTTATTTGCTCAATAATTCCTAGTCATAGGACTTATCTTATCCATCTACTGGGCACTATACTCTGCTAATCAAATAGGTCTTCAAGCTTCTGTGCTCGGTAATCACTATGTAGAATCCATGTGCTTACACTTGCCCGCATACATTGTTTATCAATAATTTCTTATTTATAAACAATTTGCTAACCGCTGAATCTCCTTGATCACATTTCCCATGATCAATCATAGCCATCAGATCTTCAATCTTGACCAGGTTCAATGTATCCTTCGATCTGAAAAATGTTTTACCTAGCCTAGTAACTTGCATACATTACTTGGAACTTGTGCTAGGGTATTGCGGTTCAATTTGAGCTGTACATCTTCCTGCCGATCTTCCACTACCATAGATTCTTAACAAACTTCATGCACAACATACCAATCATTCAATCAACTCTAGCTCATCAGCTTCCTTCATTAAATAACACTTTTATTCATCCAATGCATTCTGTTACTACTTGGTTGTAACTCGGTAAATACTAAACTTCACTCGGTAGACATTTCACCTTCATTAACCGATAGCGATAACCTTAGGGTTTACCAACTAGGTTCCTTAGGGTTTACTGACTAGGTTCTTTGCTCGGTGACATAGTATAGTATTAACCTTACAATCAACAACATATGTAGGATATCAAAACAATCTAAACATCATGATCTCATTATTGTCTAACTCGGTAATAGTTGCCCATTGAATAACTTATTTCTCCCCTTATTCATCACATTCTTTCTGTGTCATTTACCGACATCTTTATATTCATCAAATCATACTTCTTAAGATATGGCAACATCATATTGAATTAGAAAATCAATTTCTTGACATCAATGACAAAATAATAATATTAAGACAGTAAACATCCTTGATCAGTTATATCCATAATCATTAACAACCTTCTCAATATCCTTATTGAAATGCCAACAATCTCCCCCTTTGGCATTGATGGCAAAACCAATTGATTTGACCTAATTGATTCGGATTCGGATTCGGATTGCTGTGAGATTCTGAAATACTCTCCCCCTGTCATCAGACTTCTCCCCCATACATCAGTCTTCTCCCCCTTTGACAATAATGCCAAAAAGTAAAAGAACTAAAACATGATTTCTTCCTCTGAGAAGTGAAATCCTTGTTGTTATGTATCAACTCAGTCTCGGTCAGAGCATTTATTCTTCAATTCTTGTTCCCTGTTTATTTTCTACACACCTTTAGAAAACCTCCTAAAGTGTGTAAATCAGCATCAACTCATAAAAAGTATTCTGTAGAGTCATCGAAATGATGCTTTCACCAAACTCTGTTAGTGAGTAGAAGATAGGGGTAGGACCCCTAACTTGCTTCTAAGATACTCAAAAGTGTCTCTAGGTAGTGGCTTGGTGAAGATATCTGCTATTTGTTCCTTTGTGCTAACATACTCTGAAACCACTTTCTTCTCTTGAACTTCTTCTCTAAGATAATGATACTTGATAGAGATGTGCTTTGTCTTAGAGTGCATTACAAGATTCTTTGAAATGTTAATGGCAATAGTATTATCACAAAATATAGTTACTAGCTCAGTAAATTTCTCATTTATGCCTTCCAACAGTTGTTTGATCCATGCTATATTGGCACAATTCAATGCTGCAGCAACATATTCAGCTTTTGTTGTTGACTATGAAACACATCCTTGTTTCTTGCTAAGCCAACTCACTAGTATTTCTCCTAAAAAGAAAGCTCCTCCTCTTGTGCTTTTTCTATCATCAATGTTGCCTGCCCAATCAGCATCAGTATATACTTTTAAATCAAAATCATTTCTCTTGTCATATACTAAGCCATAATCTTCAGTGCCTTTCAGGTATCTGAAAATTCTTTTGATTGTTGTCATATGTGTTCCTTTGGGATCTACAGAAAATCTTGCAACTATATCTGGTCTGTTGTGAACAACATATTGTAACTTTCCAATCATGGATTGGTAAAGTGTCTCATCAACAGATGTAGATTCATCATTCGTTGATAATTTATAGTTGGTAGTCATAGAAGTACTTACTGGTTTTGAATCCTCCATTCCAAATTTCTTCAAGATTTCCTTTATGTACTTGGATTGAGTAATGAAAATCTCATCTTTCATTTGCAGTATCTGTAAACCTATAAAATAATTTATCTCACCGATTAGTGACATCTCAAATTCTTTGTACATTTCATTACCAAATTTTTTGCATAGAAAATCATTTCCACAAAATATAATGTCACCAAAAAATATGGCTGAGATCAGTATTCCATTGTCTTCATCGTTCTTCATGTACATATTGTTGTTTTCACTTGTTCTTATAAAACCAATCTTGATCAAATAAGAGTGCAATCTCTCATACCATGCTCTACGTGCTTGTTTCAAACCATATAAAGCTTTGTTTAGTTTACATACCTGATCTTTATTCTTGTCTTCAACAAATCCTTCAGGTTGTTCAATATAAACTTCTTCTTCTAATATGTCATTCAAAAATGCAGATTTGACATCCATTTGATATACCTTGACATTTTTGAAAGCAGCATATGCCAACAATGTTCTAACTCCTTCAAGTCTTGCCACAGGTGCAAAGGTCTCACCATAATCAATTCCTTCTTCTTGAGCATATCCTTTCCAAACTAGTCTTGCTTTATTTTGAATGACCTCACCTTTTTCATTTAGCTTGTTTCTGAAAATCCACTTTGTACCAATTACATTTTTGTCCTTCGGTCTTGGGACTAGTGTCCATGTGTCATTCTTCTTGATTTGATCAATCTCTTCTGTCATAGCATTTACCCAATCTTCACTGTTAAATGCCTCTTTTACTATTCTCGGTTCAAATCCAAATATCAGACATGTGTTCTGTCTTAGTTTGCTCCTTATCATCATTGGATCATCCTTATCTCCTATAATTTGACTTGATGCATGATTCCTTCTGACATACTTGGCTAATACAGGCTCGGTAGGCTCGGTATGATCTTCTACATTAATCGGTAACTGGATATCCTCTTTATTTTCTTCATTAACTCTCTCGGTAGGACTTGTCGGTTGAACATAGACAATTTCTTCATAATCTTCTGGTTCCTTGGAATTTCCTTCATCATATCTGTCTCCAAATTCATCAACTTTCACATTTGCACTTTCTACTATTTTGTTAGATGATTTGATCAGGCATTTAAATGCTTTGCTTCTAGAAGAATAACCAAGAAATGTTCCTTCTTCACTTTTCTGATCAAACTTTCCATTTCTATCATCTTTGTGAACATAGCATCTACTTCCAAAGATTTTGCAGTAGCTTACATTAGGTTTCTTGTCATACCAGATTTCATATGGTGTCTTCAAAGTTCGTTTCTTCAGTTGTACTCGGTTCAGGGTGTAAAGAGTTGTGCTTATTTCTTCTCTCCAAAATGTTTGTGGCACTTTCTTTTCAATCATTAGGGTTCTGGCACAATCCACAATAGATTTGTTTCTTCTCTCAGCTATCTCATTTTGATGTGGAGTTCTCAGTGCAGAGACTTGTCTTTTTATACCATGATCATTGCAGAATAAGTTAAACTCATCAGAGGTAAACTCTCCTCCTCTATCAGATCTAAGACATTTCAGTTGTCTTCCTATTTCATTTTCAACTCTTGCCTTGTACCATTTAAACATTTGAAAAGCTTCTGATTTTTCTTTTAAAAACATAACTGACATCATCCTTGAATAATCATCCACAAATAATATGAAATATTTGTCACCATAATAACTTTGAACTTTCATAGGACCATAAAGATCAGTGTGCACAAGATCTAAAATTCCCTTAGAGGTGTAGGACTTACTTGTAAAGCTTGATCTTGTCATATTACCCATCTGGCATCCTCAACACAGAGCATTCCCAAGTTTTTCCAAACTCGGTAGACCTCTTACTCGGTGCTTCTTACTTATTTTGACCATATTATCAAAATTTACATGACAAAACCTTTTATGCCATAACCAAGTATCATCTATCTTTACATAAAGACAATTATTTTGAGTTGAGTCAAGATGAAATGTATTACCTCTTGTTTGAGTCCCAATAGCAGCTAACTTTCCATGTTTGTCATGAACTTTGACAATTCCCTTCTGAAATTCTATTCGGTAACCTGTGTTGTTTAGTTGTGCTACACTCAATAAATTATATTTCAAACCTTCAACCCAATAAACATCATTGCATTTAGCATTGTCAAGAAGTGTTATGGATCCTTTACCTTTTACCGGACATGGTGCATCATTACCAAATCTTACATAACCTCCATCATAATCTTCTAATTTAACAAACTTGGGTTTATCACCTGTCATGTGATGTGAGCATCCACTATCTATGATCCAAAAATCATTAGTATTTATGTGAGATATTAAAGATTTTTCTTCATACCTTTCTTCATCTGATCCATCTTTGATAGCCACATAAACAACTTCCTTTGTATCAGTTTCATCAGATTTATAATCATTGGATTCCTCATCCACAATTAGGCATGACTTTCTATCTCTTCTTCTGAAGTCTCGATATCCTCTGTAATGATTATATTTTTGTCTATCATCTTAGTAATCTCTCTTTTTAGTAGAATCTTTGCCAAGACAATTAGAAGCCATATGTCCTATCTTATCACAATTGAAACATTTCAAAGGTAGTTTTCCTTTATACTTACCTTTGCCTCTTGGTAACCTTCTAGCCAATAGTGCTTCAAACTCTTCTTGCTTTCTGATTTCCTCATACAATTTGTGTACTTCTTCCATATTTTTGCGAAATCTTTCACTTGCTCCACTATGATTCCCTTCAGAATACTTACTCATTCTATCATTGTAATCATTAGATTCACCAAGATGAAAAGAACTGAATGCAGATTCAACTTTATTTACTGAAGACCCACTGTTATCAAAATTACTTAACTCAAATGCATGTAGCTTACCAATAGTAGCATCTAAAGAAACTGGCATGTTAGGTACAGACCTCAATTCATTGATTGTAGAGACTCGGATTGCATAAGTAGGTAGAAGGGTTCTCAATAACTTACTTGTGACATCCTTTTCTTCAATAGTTCCTCCTGCTCCTTTGATTTGATTGACAATTTCTTTTAGTCTTGTACTGTACTAGGTTATGTTCTCACCTTCATTCATCCTCATAGATTCAAGTTGTCCTCTTAGACTATCCACTTTTTCTCTTTGAACATGTTCATCACTGCCATACACAGATATGAGCTTGTCCCACATTGCTTTTGCATCACTGTAGCCTTCTAGGTCATTAAACTCTGAGTCGGTCAATGCTGATGATATTTCAATCATTGCCTGAGTGTGTTCTTGTTTTGTCTTTATCTCTTCCATTGTTAATGGATAGGTGCTCGGTGTAATGAAATCATTCTCCAGATAATATGTTGCATATTCTCCAACTCCTGATAAGTGCAGCTTCATCCTTTTCTACCATGTAGAGAAACTAGACTTGTTCAGCTTCGGTGCATCCCTCTTATACATCTTTGGATCTTTGCCTCAAGTACCTTTAAACTTTTCCTCCTAAGTCCAGAGCTCTGATACCAATTGTTAAGTTCAGATACTAAATGTAAAGTACAGATGCCAAGCTAACAAGATGAGAGGGGGGGTGAATCATACAAACTTAATCTTCGATAAAATCAATAGATTCAACCTCGGTAGCTTTAACAGATATATGTAACCAAAACTGTAAAACATGCAAACTCATAAATGGATAACATCACAACACATTCAACACTAGATTTAACATGGAAACCCAAATAGGGAAAAATGACTGTGGGATTTCGGACCCACTAAGAAATATACTCTTCTAGAGTATGCTCGGTTAAAAGCAAATCCTGTTAAAGATTACAAACACATTGCTATATGTGACTCGGTTAAGGGATTTCCCTCAGATCTGTTAGGATCTTCACTTTGTTAGAAGTGACCTTGTCAAAGGATTTCAAACACTCAACTAGAATGTTACCTTTCTAGAGGGTTTTACAAATAAGACTGTTAAGTCCACTCGGTTAAGAGATTTTTTGCCACTTTACAAAATAACAGTAATAAAAATATATCTGCAATTTCACATCTAAAAATGCTAAAGCAGAATCTTATTTGCTCAATAATTCCTAGTCATAGGACTTATCTTGTCCATCTGCTGGGCTCTATACTCTGTTAATCAAAAAGGTCTTCAAGCTTCTATGCTTAGTAATCACTATGTAGCATCCCTATGCTTACACTTGCCTGCATACATTGTTTATCAACAATTTATTATTTATAAACAATTTGCTAACCGCTGAATCTCCTTGATCACATTTCCCATGATCAATCATAGCCATCAGATCTTCAATCTTGACCAGGTTCAATGTATCCTTCGATCTGAAAAATGTTTTACCTCGCCTAGGAACTTGCATACATTACTTGGAACTTGTGCTAGGGTATTGCGGTTCAATCTAAGTTGTAGATCTTCCTGCTGATCTTCCATTGCCATAGATTCTTAACAAAATTCATGCACGGCATACCAATCATTCAATCAACTCCAGCTCATCATCTTCCTTCATTAAATAATGCTTTTATTCATCCAATGCATTTTGTTACTGCTCGGTTGTAACTCGGTAAATACTAAACTTCACTCGGTAGACATTTCGCCTTCATTAACCGATAGCGATAACCTTAGGGTTTACTGACTAGGTTCCTTAGGGTTTACCGACTAGGTTCTTTGCTTGGTGACATAGTATAGTATTAACCTTACAATCAACAACATATGTAGGATATCAAAACAATCTAAACATCATGATCTCATCATTGTCTAACTCGGTAATAGTTGCCCATTGAATAACTTATTTCTCCCCTTATTCATCACATTCTTTCTGTGTCATTTACCGACATCTTTATACTCATCAAATCATACTTTTTAAGATATGGCAACATCATACTGAATTAGAAAATCAATTTCTTGACATCAATGACAAAATAATAATATTAAGACAGTAAACATCCTTGATCAGTTATACCCATAATCATTAACAACCTTCTCAATATCCTTATTGAAATGCCAACAATCTCTCATTGTAATTGGAATGCCAACAATAAATTATATATGTATATATCTTTATTTGATATATATATATACACACATATATGTCTCTATATGCATATACATGTATACATATATAGGTATATACATACATACATACATACATATATATATATATATACATATATATATGTGTGTGTGTGTGTGTGTGTATGTTATGTAATGAAATATTATTATACTTAAATTATGTTTTTCTCAATTTTCTCTAATTGGGTGTCTTTCTATTTTTAAATTTCCTTCCTCATTCCACGTGCTTTCTTTCTTTCTCTCTCCCTTCTCTCATCTTTATATTCAATCTAGATCTGCAAACTATGATCTTTCTCATCCTTTGAACTCTCCTCCTGATGATGAAACGCGGAGTGTGATTTGAAACTTTGATGAAAAAAATTTCACACAATCAAATTCAAAAGCATCAAAAGGAATTATAGCATGGATTGTGGAAATCTGATAGCATTAATATTATTAATGATATTATATTATATATAAATATTTTTTTATTTAAAAAAAATAAAATTAATTATCATTATAATTAACATAATAAATTAATTCTAACATTTAGAAACTTGCATACGGGTCCTAGCTAGACTATTGCCAACTTGATTGTGATATGATTAAAGAGTTGGATGAATTCAAAATCTCTCATGTATTACGAGAAGGCAATAAAGCAACGGATTTATTGGCCAATATGACAGTGGCCTACATGGTGGCAAAATGGCAGAGCACTTGAGACTCTTTCCTAAAAAACTTGTGCGATCTGGCATATGATGATACCATCTACTTGCAATAATTAATGAAGAACAATCACGATTTGATTAAGTTATTAGGGAAATGGTTTCCTTTTTATTTCCCTATTCAAAGATCTAGAAACTTCCCTTGTTCCTATATTTTTTGTCTTCTTGTGTGGCCCTTGTCCTACTTTTGTTTGGAGACTTGTCTTGTGTGGCCCATTTCCTGATTTTGTTTGGTGACCTGGACCATTATGGGTGGGGACAAGAATAGGCAAGAACAACCCACTTTTGATAAATGGAATAAAAATAAGGAGTTGTGGCAGGAAATTGTAGATGGGGGAATGGTTCCCTTCTTGGAAAGACTCTATGGTCATTCTCCTCTTCTCACAAAAATGTTTGTCAACGGGTGGAAGAAAGGGGTTTTGAGGGCTTATGGTGCTGAATTTCAAGTAGATGAAACCCTAGTGGCTACGGTCACAGGTTTGGCTATGAATGGCAGAAGGTTTTACAGAGACAGAAAAACAAGGGAGGAAGACATGGCGAATTTTTTTGATAAAGATAAGGAACATTTAAGAGTTAATAAAATGGCGGATAGTGGCTACAACAAAAAGGACCTAATGGATCCTTGGGCAGATATGGCCGAATTCATTATGAGGTACATTACGCTTGATGGCAGATATGTTAGTATCTTTTCTTATTAGTTTACCATCTTAAATCACTTAAGGCATGGAAATTTATTTTGATTCCATTCTATCCAGTTTCTTCTTTGGAGAATAGTCGAGAAAAACATGCTAAGAATCTGAATAATTTAGTCCTCCATGAAGGGCTTATTGTGCTCATTATGGAGTATGCCAAAGCCCATGAAGTTGTGCCCTCTCTCTTTGAGAAAGGTCAAATCCCTAATACTGATTTTCAAGATGTCTCTGATACGAATATGGAGATGGTGGATAGTGGGAGCATCAAACCTCTTGTTGTCCTTGATTATAAGTCGGTTTAAGAGGGTGAGATGTTGGTCACTCCTGGAACCCATAGCAGCAAGAACCCCCCCAGATGGGTTGCAAGTAAATATAAATCAACCAGCAAGATGGTTTCTCAAACTGAGCCTTATTCCAAAAAGAAGAAGTTGGTTGCTAAAGACTATGGTCCCAAGACCTTGGACCAAGAAATCAAATTGGGCATTTCTCTTCATGTCCTAAAGGAGAAGAAGGGGACTATGCCTAAAGATTTGGATAGTGGATTACAGAAGGAAAGTACTCTAATGAATCCGGTGATGGAAGCGACTAGAAGCCAGGAGAACTACTGGAAGTGGGTGGGGAAGGAGATTGATACCCTCAAAGAGGGGATTAAGGAGATAAATGATATCTTCACTGATTCGCCTGAGCCTAACAAAATAGAGAAGCTCATGATCATGACCCAGAAGCTTTCCCATGATGTGGAGGTTATGAAATGTAATCATGAGCAAAGAATTGAGAAGGTTGAACAGTCTATGGAGGAGATCAAGAATAACCTTAAGAATCTGGTAGACATAAGCAAGGAGACCATGAGAAATAGTATGGAGGGGCTGGAAAAGATCAATGTCATGGTGGCGAAGTATAGATCCAATCCTATTGAAGGTGATTATACTGGTGACAATATAAAAAAAAAGAACTGGGCAGTGAAGACTCTATTATGGGTGGCAATAAAACTACGGGCCCTAGTTCTAGGACCAGAAGCAAAAGCAACAATAAGGGTACCTCTAGGTTGATTATGGAGGACTTGGAGGAAATCAACAAGGTTACCATCCAGAAGAACAAGGAGCCAGTGCGCTCGCTTAATTGAGTGTTTGTATGTGCTTTGTTTTGTTTCCCATTGTTTATTTCTTTTTTTGAGCTTGATCTGGGGTCTTCCCCTATTTTGTTGTTGGTTTCTATTTGGTTGGTTGATAGCCAGTTTATGTAAAAATATTGGTTTCAAGTCCATGTAAAACCCATTTATCTTTATCAAAAACAT
This sequence comes from Cryptomeria japonica, assembly GCF_030272615.1. Lineage (NCBI taxonomy): Eukaryota > Viridiplantae > Streptophyta > Pinopsida > Cupressales > Cupressaceae > Cryptomeria > Cryptomeria japonica. The sequence goes on along the minus strand of NC_081405.1, from coordinate 532,409,761 downwards.
TTAAAAACTTGCAAACAATAATAACAATAGTTGACAAAAAATATACATAATAGAAACCAATATCTATTTTAAATGCTTTTCATTTTAAATAGATATTCATTTTTTCTAACAAAATTTGCACCTTTGGGATTTCCCTAGGGATTTCTTTGGGATTTTTCTTGGGGGTGTCAAACCTAAAAATTCTATTGCAAAAATGTGTTTAGAATTTTTTGCCTATTTTTAAGACTTTTCCCTTGTAGTTGACGACTTTTCTTATCTAAATTTGATGGAACTAAAAGGATTTATTGAGTAAATTGTCAACTTTACTAATATAAGATATGCCTTATTTTGGATTTAATAAATAATTATTATTGATTTTCAACATGCATTGTGTCTTGTTGGTTAACAGATTTGCCTCTCTTTAATATTTTTTATAGTGACTCATGCATACCCCTGTTGAAAAGCAAAAGAAACCAACAGTTGGGTGAACTAAGTATTGGTTTACCCTCTACATAAGAGTGCAACTCCCATATGATATCCAAGAATTTTTATGCAAATTAATTACAAAGAAACACACTTTTTACTAGAAAGCCAGAAAGGCCTTCACATCCATTTTTCAACACAATATGAATGCTACAAAGTAATTATTCATAAATGTAAATCTCACAGGCTTGAACTTTGTATATTTCACTCTTATATTAAACTTATTTCACCAAGTATACTCAAAGTAGTATGAATGTTGATCGATACTCACTAATGCCCTAAAGGAAAAGGATTCAAGGAACAAGAAATAGCTAATTTCCTTAATCAAATGAATTCACAGACTTATAATAAGCGCATAACTAAATAAGTAAAATATTATGCACACAAACATGTATCCTAACAAAGATTTGTTCTATCATTCAAACACACAAATTTGAAGGTCATGCAAAATATATCATTTCATTCATATATAAAATACCTTCGCTGAAAATTCCAAAAGAAAACAAAGTCTTAAAAATCCAAATCAAAGTTTTTTGGACCTGAATAAAAGCTTGCTTGATTACATATAGCCTCCAGGCTAATAGTTTTTGAAATAACCCAAGTTTTTAAACTCTATCCGTGAGTTAAAAAAAACTATTTACTTAAAACTGGATAAAACTTAAATGACCAAGAGCCATAGACAGAATGACAGCTCATTCATAAACCGATCAAGACTCCAACGTGGTAGAGGAAATGATTGATTTATCCTATTTCGTCGTCGTACCACGTACATTCTGCCACTCCAACTGTGTCGTTGAGAAATTGAGGATGACCTGATAGTGCAAGAGCCCAATATGCAAATGTGTTGCTTCTAGATTTATTTATCCACGTTTACCTGCATGACCTTAATTTTATGCACTTCCACATGATCAAAGCAAACCACTAACATTGATTCTATCCTATCCACCTTGGAGAAGTCATCTATAGTTAGAGACTTTGTTTCTCTAATGAGCTACACTCTCTCCTTAAAAATTTTGACCATATCTACTGCCAGCTCGATCATCTGTCCATCATCCTTCAAGAGTTGTATAGCGATGCATTTCAAATCTTTTTGCATCATATCAATGAGCTCTTTTAATACTTTTAATAATTTGATGGATTCTTCATGACCCTATTTAATGATTGATTTTCCCCATTCAACGTTTTCCCTTGATACATACAGTAAATTGTCATCCAGGTTATCCATAGGTTTATGGGAAAAAAAATTCATGATTCCAATTTTTTGTACATCATTCATCTATGCTAAAACTGCCACCCATTTATTTCTTTATTGGTCTCATGTTGTAGCTTCCAATGCCAGCTATTTACTCATGGTTATATAATTA